>NW_028262339.1:3375228-3528305 GCF_047370975.1 Nipponia nippon | reverse complement strand
GCTTAGGAGCACATCTGAAACGCACGCAGTATGAGAAACAAACAGGATGAAACAAACTTGGTCTGTTCCCAGAGCTATGATGTCATTGGTATTAGCGAGACTTGGTGGAAGGAGTCCCACGATTGGAGTGCTGGGATGGAGGGCTATAGGCTGTTCAGGAGGGATAGGCAGGACAGGCGAGGTGGAGGAGTTTCACTGTATGTAAGGGAGAGGTTTGACTGCGTAGCCTTTGCAGTTAGCGATGATGTGGTTGAGAGCCTCTGGGTGAGGATTAGGGGGATGGAAAACAAAGCAGATGTTGTAGTGGGTGTCTACTATTGATCGCCGGCCAGGATGATAGCACTGATAAGTTATTCTATAGGCAATTAGGAGAAATCTCTGGATCAATAGCCCTTGTCCTTATGGGAGACTTCAACTTCCCAGACATCAGCTGGGAATGCTATACTGCTGTGACGAGCAAGTCTGGGAAATTCCTGAAGTTTGTGGAAGATAATTTCTTGTCACAAGTACTCAGTGAGCCAACTAGGAAAGATGCCCTCTTAGACTTGTTGTTTGTTTAAAAGCACAGGAGCAGGCAATTCCACAGTGTTGGAAGTCAAGCAAGCAGGGCAGAAGACCAGCTTGGCTGAACAGGGAACTCCCCGTGGAGCTCAAGAGGAAAAAGAAATTGTATGATCTCTGGAAGCGAGGTCAGGCTTCGCAGGAAGATTACAGAGCGGTGGTTCATCAGTGCAGGGAGAAGACACAAAAGGACAAAACTCAACTAGAGTTGAAACTGGCCAGTGTTGTGTCAGGCAACAAGAAAGGCTTTTTTAAGTACGTTAATAGCAAGAGGAGGTCCAAGGAAAACATTGGATCGATACTTGTTGAAGGTGGTCACCTGACAAATATGGATGAAGAAAAAGCAGAGGCATTCAATGCTTCCCCCCCCCCCCCCCCCCCAGTCTTTAATAATGCTGATAGACCTTGGTTTGCATGGTCCTCTGAGTCGGAGGACCACGACTGTGGGAGCAGTGACTTCCCATTTGTGGAAACTGAAATTGTAAGGGATCAGCTGAATGTTCATGAGTCCATGGGGCCTGATGGGATTCACCCCAGAGTACTGAAGGAGCTAGTGGATGTTATGGCAGGACCCCTCTTGATCATCTACCAAAGGTCTTGGGAGTCTGGGGAGGTCCCTGCTGACTGGAAGCTAGCCAGCGTTATTCCAACTTACAAGAAGGGCCAGTTCTGTTTAATATTTTTATCAACGATCTGGATGTAGGAGTTCAATGCACCATTAGCAAGTTTGCTGATGATACCAAACTGGGAGGTGCTGTTGACTCTCTCGAGAGACAAGAGGCCTTGCAGAGGGATCTAGATAGATCGAAGCATTGGGCAATCAATGGCATAAAACTTAACAAGACCAAATGCTGGATTCTGCACCTGGGATGGATTAATGCCAGGCACAAGTATAGATTGGGAGAGGAGTGGCTGGAGAGCAGCCCTGCAGAGAGGGATCTGGGGGTGCTGGATGACAGCAGGCCCTGGCAGCCAAGAGGGCACACCGCATTCTGGGGTGCATCAAACACAGTATAACTAGCTGGTCAAAAGAGGTGATTATCCCGCTGTATTTAGCGTTGGTGCGCCCTCACCTTGAGTACTGTGTGCAGTTCTGGGCCCTACAATTTAAGAAGGATGTTAAGGTCCTTGAATGCGTCCAGAGGAGGGCAACAAAGCTGGTGAAAGGGCTGGAAGGCATGTCCTATGAGGAGCGGCTAAGGACTCTGGGGTTGTCTAGTTTGGAGAGAAGGAGGCCGAGGGGTGACCTCATTGCTCTCTACAGCTTCCTGAGGAGGGGAAGTGGAGAGGGAGGTGCTGATCTCTTCTCCCTGGTATCCAGTGACAGGATGCATGGGAATGGTTCAAAGCTGGGTCAGAGGAGGTTCAGACTTGACATTAGGAAGCATTTCTTTACCGAGGGGGTGTTCAAACACTGGAACAGGCTTCCTAGAGAGGTGGTCGATGCCCCAAGCCTGTCAGTGTTTAAGAGGCATTTGGACAATGCCCTTAATAACATGCTTTAACTTTTGGTCAGCCCTGAATTGGTCAGGCAGTTGGACTAGATGATCGTTGTAGGTCCCTTCCAACTGAAAATATTCTATTCTAACATTCAAGGTAAGCAAGGCAGCATGGTCTGTTCAGCTAAACTTGATCTGGAGAGGCACAGAAACCAGTCAACAACTGTTCCCCATGGACTCACTAGACTTCCTAGAAGACCAGAGGTGGCAATGGCTCCACAACTATCTGTGCTCCAGCCCTCTGTCGCAGTGGGGCCCTGGGCAGTGGACATGCCACCAGCACAGCACTCTAGCACTGACTTCCAGGCCACTTGCATCACGCTACCACAAGCCTCCTGGCATGCGACAAACACCCTCATCTTGGTAAAGGTTCATGGCAATCAACAATAATAATAGTTTAACTGGCCACAAAACACTTCAGAACCACTAGTTTTTGCTAGACTTTCACAGAGCATATGGATTACATTATATTTTGGAGGCTGCTTGTTGTATTCTCCCAATGATCCAAGTTCATAAATTCCCTTTGTTTCAAATTTACCCCTGAAAGTATTTCTCAGTTTACAAATTGCTGATCTGAGAATGTAAGTAAGTAAGTAAGTAACTGTAAAACACACTAAAGGGAGAGTGGAATGTGAATTCCCAGTTTTAAAATTCGTTATTGCAAGGTAAACCTACAGAGGTTAGGCTTGACTATCATTTGAGAGAGTAGATGGCAAGGTACCTTTAACCGGTACTCAGAAGTTGCGTAAAATAGACTTTTCAAGTAATTCTCCGTGTACCACAATGTGATTTGTCTTGCACATTTTCAGTCCTACAATAAATGTGAATACTAATTGCTATAAATATTCAGTTTTATCCAGACTATGTGTTTTTGCTTAGCATGTGATGGTATTCACCATATCTGTACGCTTGCACAAACTTCCAAATTTCTCTTCTCATTTTTTTAATTCAGATAATAGGCTTATTGCTGTGCTAGATTCCTTTTCAATAATCTAGAATTACCGTACAGAAGGAACCACTAAATTAATATATCACTGCTACTATGATCTATAGGTACAATTACCACAACACTTTTACAATGCTATTGACCAAAATCTTTCACAAAGCTGTCTTGGGAGAATAGGCTTCTCCAAGGAATCCTGAAAATGAGTGGAAAACAACTAGGAAACAAACACAAGAGATGTACGTGTATCTGAGGCTCACTCCTAAGCAAAGCATTGCCTGATTTCAGATTGACCTTTACGTTTAACCAGCACAGTGAGTAGTTATGTAACGAAGGCTAACCAAAGCCGCACAAAAACCAGCCACCCAACCAACATAAAATATAATACTGAACCAGCTGATTTTATCCTACAGTAATCCACAGTTTAAAGGATTGTTATGCGCTGTGAATATGCAAAACACACCGGAGTTCCTGATGTTGAATGTCAGCAAAAGTTGTGGTAAAGTTAGGGCTTCAGTAATAAAATAAGATTGAATGCTAAGGACTATGAGATTGTATCAGTTTTGTATTTTGATTTTAGCCCACAATATAGCATGATCTGATTAGTTAGTAAGAAAAAGTCTTATATTATGATTCATTTTTCATTTAGAAGTGAATTGGACATTTTATTTTAGGAAAATGTTTCCAAATGCCATTCTGTTGGCCATGTTGCATGATATTTTTCTTTCAGGTGAGAAAAAAATAGATGTGACTCCCTGTATTGCCCTTCTGTGACCTGTGCAGGGAATGTAATACAATGTGTTTCTTGCCTACCGGTTCAGAACATCCTACTGTTCATGTAACCAAGAGCGAGCTGAAAAGCTTCATGAGACGGTCCAAGGAGCTGCTATTGAGACACAGAGGTAGCCCTTTGTTTCAAACTATTTTTAGCATTATCTATTTATTTTTGCTACTTCTCCCCCTCCCCCAATGAGGATAGTTTTAAATTTAAAACTTACAATCTCAGAGTTCCAGATTTATATAAGGTATTATAAAATGTTGACAAAAAGCAAGAAAGAGAGAGTCTTATGACACACAATTTTCAAGAATGAGGCAAAAAAATAAGAGCCTGGGGGTAACAACATCTTTCAGAGCTCGTAATGAGAAGCAAGAACTGACCTTCACACTTTTTCCCCATAGCAAACAGCTGCAGAGCTTACTGTTCCTCTGAAGCTCACTCAGTACAGTTACTACTAGTTGCCATTAACTGAAGATAGAGGTCAGAACAGTAATCTGCACTGAATTATTCCTGAAACTTTTTCAGTGTTTCTAAATGACTCAGAGGTTTAATATCTCTAGGTGAAAAAAAGTCTTCAAGTATGAAAAAGTATAAAAAGACAGTTTTAAGACATATTTTTTCTATGTTTTAAAGAATCATTTTATACAGAAAAAATAAAAATAAATCACGCTAATTATTACTTTGGTATTTTCAAATAAAACTAGTTGGATTCATAGCCCTCTCGGTGATCTTTTCACTCGTAATTTATCTTTCAAAACTTACGGTAATAATGGTGCTTTTTACAGCTCTGGAACATGGTGCTGAAGCTTTGGTGGTTTATTTATTGCTACAGGCTGTCCTGGGTAGGATGAACGGTCTGCTCAAAATGAGTGCCTACCCAAGAAGCAATAAAGAACTACTTAGTATTAATTAATCAATGTTTATACCAAGCTTAATAATGTAAGGCACTATGAGTTCTAACGGGCATTTTATTTTCCACTTTATATATCCAACCCAGAGAAAACTGGGTCTTAAAGAAGGAAATCTCAGCTCTAAGTTAATTAATTTGCTGCATAATTTGCTTGTATATACAACAGTGTAAAAAGTCATTCAGATTTGCTTTCTTTATTATTTTCTGGTTGCTGCCCATTGACACAGCAGTCTCAATGTCCTTGAATCAGAGTATTTTGCTATATGATTATCCTTACGGTACACCCAGATTGACTCAGCAGAAGTTTTCAGTGGTCTCACAAACCACACAGCAGAGTGAACAGTATCTCGAAGGCACTGGGTGCTGTGACTTGAGGCTACAGGGCAGTCAGGGCTTTGCTTAAGATCACATTTTTCTGAGTTTCCAGAAAGATCATGAAAATCTGATTATTTTTATTTTAAAAAAAAAAAGCAAAAAGTATCAGTAAAACTTCATGAAATTCAGTCACAAATACTTTTATCGGCCACGTTATTAAGTGTAAGGCCTTTGAATTCAAATCGCTTGTAAAATATTTTTCAAATCGAACCTGATGCATCTGAGATGATTTCACTCTACACATTCAGAGAATCAAGAACTGTAGAAAATTTTCACAAGCTTTCCATGGAAAACTTGCCTTCTCTCTAGTTAAATATTTTGATTGACTAGCAGATGCTCAGTGAAATGAATGACTTTTTTTTTTTTTTTCCTCTCGCCTTCAAACACAGCTTTATTGCTTTTGCTTTGTGGATCATCAATTCACCTAACAGAGAAATCAATGTCCTATATAGAACAAAACAATCTTAGTAGAAATACCAGTAATTTAAAACTTTATTGCAGCATACTGTAGCAAGCACTAAACTTAGTATTATCTATGTCAGAATTTGATTCTCATAGGACATGCCATCTTTCTCTTGCCGTGCAACTATATTATTCTTTCAGTAAGAGAGAGCAAAGGTAGACATGCCTGAAAACATCTGCAACTTGCAGATAATTATTGGAATGTGTTGGAAAGGACAGGAGGAAGAAGGAGGGAAGGTTTTCTTCAGGGGTCCCAAATTCTTTTCATGATGGCACAGGTGTCTGTGCTTGAAAACTTTCTGAAAAATCATCACCATTTTTTTCACAACCTGAAAGTGAGGATATCCCCTTCTGCTCAGCTATCCATTTTCATTCTGCCCATCTGTCTCTCTCTTAAACATACACACACCCCTTCCCTAGAGGAAAACATGCTGCTTCTGGGAAAAAGGCATGCAAATTATATATGAAATTCCTTATATTTTCACAAGGAATATTGCATTTGACATCCTCCATGGAACAAATTCTGTTTAAATGTCGCAAATCTATTGTGGAGTGCTTCCATGATTTTGGTTCAGATATAACTCTCTGTATATGATTTGCAAGTTCTGGCCTCTGGATGTATAATGTGAAAGATGATATAAAATGCAGCAATTTTTTTATTTTAAAGTTTCCAAACTTAGAATTTACTGTAACCTACCGCTGTGATCACATTAATACAAATGCATTAAAATGACTAGTGAAGTGTCACTTCTTCACGTTGGCCAGTTTTGCACTAGCAAACAGGTTACTTCTGCAGTTGTGTTGTCCTTCTCTACAGATAAAACTTTTTCCTCATCTGAACGTCCTTCAGTTTGCAAAGCTTTAGGAAGGCAAAAGGTTGGGTTTGGGTTTTGTTTTGTTTTTAAAACATAAACTGTTCTCCTGAAATTGTTGATTTATATTCTCTGTTCCCCTCTATTTCAGCTCTGACAGCTTTTAGCTTCTGTTAAGTAAACACAAACGAGGAATCTTGCAAGGCTGAAACAGTCCCTTTTGTGGCTCACCCCTTTTGATTGTAAAGCACACGCTACAGTAGAGTACTAACGGCACCTCCTACACTTCAAGTGCTGAGGTTGAAGGGCAGAAATATTACTAAGTAGAAGCCGGTGACACTTTTTCAGGTGAAAATTTCAATAAAATTTGCTATTCTTTTTTCATTTAAAACATATCAAGCTTAATGAACTTTCACTAACTTAGCTAGGTAACCTGCTGAAGCAGCAGAAAGGCTTTCTGTATCTGCCTGAGACTGGTCAGTCTGGGATGAGGCAGAGGCTGAAGTTCTGAAAACTCTGTTTCCCTGCCTGAATTATGAGCAGTGCTGGACCTGGGAATCTTCCAGCTTAATGGTTTCATTCTGACTCAGACTGAAAGCAATTAAATAAAAAAAAAAAAAAAATTAAAAATGAAGTTTTCAGACCACCGGAAATCTTCATTTGATTTCAGACCAATACTGAAGTCCTTCACTTCAAGGTTAGCCATATATGCTTAGAGATCCAATTTGCACGCCTTGCTGTTATTTTTTGAATACTGATGCAACTTCCTACTTGGTAGCAGAAAAGGAATTCAAAGAGAGATTAATAAAATTCAGCAATACTGACTCTTTTATATAGCCATAGAATGTATCTAAAAATTACAAATTTGCACAATTTCAGACAAATTTCATGAGTTTTATCTGATAAGCGTGTTTTGTTAGCAGTGGAGATTTGCAATTTGTTGCTCAGTTTTGATTTTATATGCAAAGCAGATGATTAGATGAATGCAGCTCTTGGGGGACTTGATCAGAGCCCAGTGAAGCCAATGAATGGCAATTTACTACTTTCAAAAGGCTTTGCATATGGCATTTGGTTAGGTTTAAAGCTTCATCGCTTTACAGGCTTGATTACTAGAAAAGAAAATCACAGTACTGTGGTGGGTTGACCCTGGCTGGATGCCAGGTGTCCACCAAAGCCGCTCTATCACTCCCCTTCCTCAGCTGGACAGGGGAGAGAAAATATAACGAAAGGCTCGTGGGTCGAGATAAGGACAGGGAGAGATCACTCACCAATTACCGTCATGGGCAAAACAAACTCGACTTGGGGACATTAGTTTAATTTATTGCCAATCAAATCAGAGTAGGATAATGAGAAATAAAACCAAATCTTGAAACACCCTCCCCCCACCCCTCCCTTCTTCCCGGGCTTAACTTTACTTCCGATTTTCTCTACCTCCTCCCCCCGAGCGGTGCAGGGGGACAGGGTATGGGGGTTGCAGTCAGTTCATCACACGTCATTTCTGCCGCTCCTTCCTCCTCAGGGGGAGGACTCCTCACACTCTTCCCCTGCTCCAGTGTGGGGTCCCTCCCACGGGAGACAATCCTCCACAAACTTCTCCAACGTGAGTCCTTCCCACGGGCTACGGTTCTTTATGAACTGCTCCAGCGTGGGCCCCTTCCATGGGGTGCAGTCCTTCAGGAACAGACTGTTCCAGTGTGGGTCCCCCGTGGGGTCACAAGTCCTGCCAGCAAACCTGCTCCAGCGTGGGCTCCTCTCTCTCCACGGGTCCACAGGTCCTGCCAGGAGCCTGCTCCAGCGTGGGCTTCCCATGGGGTCATAGCCTCCTTCAGGTGCATCTACCTGCTCCATCATGGGGTCCTCCACGGGCTCCAAATGGATATCTGCTCCACCGTGGACCTCCATGGGCTGCAGAGGGACAACCTGCCTCACCATGGTCTTCACCACGGGCTGCCAGGGAATCTCTGCTCCGGCACCTGGAGCACCTCCTCTCCCTTCTTCTTCACTGACCTTGGTGTCTGCAGAGTTGTTCCTCTCACATAGTCTCACACTTCTCTTTGGCTACAGTCTCTGTTGTGCAGGTTTTTTCCCCCCTTCTTAAATATGTTATCACAGAGACGCTACCACCGTCGCTGATTGGTTCGGACTTGGCCAGCGGCGGGTCTGACTTGGAGCCAGCTGGCATTGGCTCTATCGGACATAGGGGAAGCTTCTAGCAGCTTCTCACAGAAGCCACCCCCGTAGTCCCACCGCTACCAAAACCTTGCCACGCAAACCCAATTACACACACACACACACACACACACACACACACACACACACATGTATACTTTTCTTTTTCAGTAAATTCAACTAATATTTAAGCAGTGGGCATTTCATCAAAAGATTTTTGATTATTGGTACACATGCAATAGCTTCTGTCCAAAGTTTTTATAGTATTTTACAGGCATTAACAAATTAAGTCTCAGGTTTGTCAGATGGAAAAATAAAGGTAGAGGAGTAATATTGCCCTCATTGCATACAGGAGGGAAAGATGGAGAGGACAAAGAGAAATGTATGTAATATGGCAATATTATATAATAACGAGCCTCTTTGTTTTTAGCTAATAATCCCCTACCACAAGTGCTTGAATACATCTGATGGTTGCAGTTGCTTTTCCTGCAGAGAAACTTATTAAACTACAGTAGAAAGAATTAAAGCCTGACTTCCACTTAACCTTGGGCAAGAACAGTACACCACTGTTGGCAGAGCTCTGATATTGCTCTTGCATTCCCCCATCTTTACATGGTTCCTCCTTTCTTCAGCCCCATTCCTTGGCAAAAAAAAACCAAACCAACAACAGGTTAGTGCTCCTGTCCAGATAGCTACCAGCTAGGAAAAAGTGCTGATGAAGAGTCAGGACACACAAATGAGTTTTCTGCTGGAAAAGGTTGAACCTGTCTATGCTGACCTGTATTCAGATCATCAAGATTGCTTCTGCATCAACATGCCTCACAGCACAAGTAATATATCTTCCTCAAATTTACCCCCTCTGTTCAAACCATTAGACCATAGCCTCTCAGTATCAGGCAACATTTTGTGTAGGTACTCCAAATGATTTTTTCAATTTCGTATTACCAACCCTTAAACCAATCACAAATTGCCACTCTTTAAGTGTCAGCAAATTTCTGTAGTAGATCACTGCAAAATAAGCATTCACATTCTCAAATTAGAAATGACCACTTTACAGGCATGAGAAAAAGTTTGAAAGAGACAGATCTAAAAATGTTTCAGCTGCAAAATAATCTCGTATCTCATGTTGGAACACTTGCATTAATTAAGAATTTTGCAGTGACAGTAATTTTAAGAGTGCCATTTAGAAACATGACATTTAGGATGCCTGTATACTAAGTAAAAATTGAGAGGCTAAATTGGGAGAAGCCTTCTGTAATTCTTCTCAACAAAGCATCATGTGATTTAACCCACACCCCCTCGAAAAACCAAGAAAGCCAGACAATATCACCTAATATTCTTCTTTAATAGATTTTTTAACCAATTCAGTCTCCCAGTTATCAGTGTAATCTTTAAAGTTTCTGCTGATGGGGAAAAGTCCATTTTCTCTACTTCAGAGAAGGAGCAGGAGAAGAGATTATGGGGAAGACATTGCTCAGTAGCTATTGATACATCTCAGTCATGGGGTTTGGTGAGGAGACTGGCCTGTGCCCACCAAATGAGTTGTGACAATTAGTTTTTTGAGGTGAATACCTCTCACAGTAAAAACTTAGTCACGTAAGACTACGAGATTTCTTACGTGAACCATCAACTTAGTTCACATAAGACACCGAGATTTCTGGTATTTGATGTATATACTACTACTAACAATTTCATTCTGATAATCAGAGGTAAAAACTGGCTTTGTGTGTATAACTGTACAAAGATACAGTACAATTGGACAACCAACTTCAAACACGAATTTTCATTTACCAGAATACGATATATCATTTCTTGAAAAAGTTCGTTGCAGGCAAGACTGGGCACTATGTTTAAACTAAAAAAAAAAAAAAAAAAAAAGAGGTAGTATTCAAATTTGTGAAGGGAAAAAAGAGAGATGTGAAAAAGTGTAAAAGAACTATAGATAGGTATGAAACAAGTTGATGGATTATATATGCAGACTTTGTACTCCTACATCATGAGTGAAAACAAATATACATCACCGAATATTTATACACCTCATGTATCTACGCTGATGTACAAGATTCTAATGCAAGAACAAGTAATCAAGATAGCATAAATATATCAAGTTAAATTATTATTCCCTTTTACAGCTATTTATGGCTGATCTTTGGCTCCAAAGCCTATGTTTCTTCAAAAATAAAATTAAGTACTGAGAATGTAACAATATTTTCAACCCTTCCCTTAAAATAAGTGGAAGTACCATTTTAAGACTCAGTAGGTTGTTTTATTGTAATCCATGCTGCATTAATCACATGCTGCATTAAATCATTTGCTTCAAAAGGTAATTAAATCTAATTAAAATATTTATGCATTTTAGCAATATATTAATAACTCATGTTTGTTGTGAAAATGACTTGAGAAACTGCATCAAAGCTGTGTCAGAGGCGGTTCAGACTTGACAATAGGAAGCATTTCTTTACCGAGGGGGTGTTCAAACACTGGAACAGGCTTCCTAGGGAGGTGGCTGATGCCCCATGCCTGTCAGTGTTTAAGAGGCATTTGGACAATGCCCTTAATAACGTGCTTTAACTTTTGGTCAGCCCTGAAGTGGTCAGGCGGTTGGACTAGATGATCGTTGTAGGTCCCTTCCAACTGAACTATTCTATTCTAAACTGAGGAATTGGTGTTCGGATCAAATCAAAATGATCATTTTCTTAATTTTTACTTATACTTTGATGAAAAAGGATTAAAATATATTTCAGAGACTTTTTAGAAAAGCAAAGGAAAAAGAAAGTTCAAATTCACAACAGAGCAACATGAGAAGTCATTAGGGGTCACGTCACATGCATCCTCCTTTTGCAAAAGGAGCTCAATACCTAGAGCTCTCACCAATGCCTAAGAAAATCCATGTGACTTTTCTCACCTACCTGTGGGCAGCTGAGCCCAGAATCTCCCACCTCTCCGGAAAATTCATAACCCCCAAGACATACTATATCTCCTAAAGCGAGGTACACTGCTGACATGTTCTCCTTTCCCTAAACAAATATAAACTAGAGCAGGAACTAAAACCTTCTTCCCAGGGAAGGCAACCACTAGATCAGAGAGGAGTTCTCACTTTTTTGCTCTCTCAAAGCAGAACAACTGAGAGGTGATATTGATATTGATATTGAAAGTATCCATGCCAGAAGTGCTATGCAAAGTAAATGTACGGGTTTTCAAATCCTCTCCAGCAGAGGATGGAAATTAGTCTTCACTTTCAACATCTGAGCTGAACGGTTTCAATTCCTGAGCTGATCAGTGCCAGGAAACATTAATGTACATGCTCAAATATACATGCTGAAAATTATATTAATATTATTATTGTATTGATATTTTATTGACTGAATTCATTATATCAATTTATCTGTCTAAAATATCAATTAATTGAAAATACAATGTGTGCAACACAAAATATTTTACGAAATGACAGAAGTAATCTTCCACAAGCTTGCTTCCACCTTTCCCCACGTGTATTTATTACGATCCCCCTTTTACAGAGTGACACACCTTAGGAGTTCTGCACTAATGAGCGGGTAGGAGGGAGGCTGCTCAGCTAGGAACTTCAATATTCAGTTCTACCATTATCTTTCAAAACAAAATTTCATACTTCATACATTAAAACACCTATCCCTACCAGAAATAAAATGCAGCTCTTGCAGGTTTTTCCTCCTTAAAACCAACCATATTCAGAAATCTCCATTTTTTTTTCATTATTCAACTTGTATCCAGATCTCTCTGCTAGCCATTTGCCTTCGACAGTATTTCAACAGATGCAATATAATTTTAACATTTCTTTAAAATTTCCCAATTTACATACTGCACGCTCCAGTCTTACCATCCTTTTGACAGCATAGCGCTCTGCCTGCATTGCCAAAACAAATCAGCTAATTATGTAGCTAGACAGAGCAGTGATCAGACAGACCTGATATTCACTTGTTTAAAACAAAAAGGAAAACCCAGAAAAGCAAGCGAAGCAAACAAGAGAATACATGATGTTCAAAGATGTTCTAGTTATTGGCCTATGTAACCGTGATCTTGTTAGTTTTACCTCTGCTCCTCATCATCTTTTCATGCTATTTAGCCTCTAACACTCCAGCAAGCTCCACGCAAGCAGGCCTGAGCAAAACCTCATGTACTGTCATTGCGAGCAGCTAAGTGAAGGGTAGAGGTTTGGAATACAAACCAAGTTTCTGGGGATGTAAAATCTGTCTCTGACATTTATGAACATTGGTCAGTGTAATGGAATGCGATTGCTGAATGGCTCTTTTGCAATATAATTCAGTATAAGGAAACAAAGAAGTTTTTTTTCAAATGAAATGGCTTTGGTTATTCTTAAAAAAGCAAACAATCAAATGCCTTCCAAAAAAAAAAAACCAACGACAAAACAACCTATGTATACTTATTTATAAGATGTTTTTTGATCTGCGAAACAGGAGATAACATGCAATATCAAGCAGTCCGGAAAGATTGCCTTTACATGCAGTGAGGCCTTTTCTCTTTCCAGTACACCTTTGCCAGCAGCAGTACTGCTGGTTGTAATTAAAAAATGAGGTTCCATTACAGTTTGTCACAGGTATATGCAACACTGAAATAGATGGTCAAGATCCATTTCTAAAAGCAATATGTATTACATTTACAAACCTATGTGTTGAAAGTATTTATTGAATTATGGCAGATTATAGGCTTGAAATATATTTGTTAATCTGTTTTAACTTAGTCATATGAAATGGTTGTTGAGCCAAGATGTATGACAAGATGTATGCAATTAAAAGTCAGGTTTGGTCATGTGAGCACCTAAATTAGGTTACTTCTCTCTCACTTGTTCCATACATGCAACGTCTATTGCTTAATAAGCCATCGGATTTCAGACATTTTCGATTTTGACCCTTTTTAAATGCTCTGTTAGATTGCCTACCATCTGGCAGTGCTTGCTTACTCTTGATACCACACTCCCTTTGCATTACAGAAGTGTGTTTCTTATAATTATATCTTAGATGTATGCAACACTAGAATTCCCAAGCTGGCAATAAACGGGCTGAGGGGACAATTTGGGCAAAGTATCTTGTTACTAGGTCTATGGCAACAGCATGTTCAATTGCATCAGGTGCATTCTCAACAGAAAGTTGCCAACCTGCCCAAGTCATGGGAAATAGAAAATGTGCATGCAATTACTTTTTTTTAATTATTACAAGGTCTTTATTTACAAACTCCAAGACACTATGAAGAATACCTAGGCTAACTTCTCCCTGCTAGTTTGAACTAACAGCTCAGTATCTTCTAGCTAACAGACTCAGTAACAATGAAAAACTGCATAGCAGAGCTAACAAATTTAAAAAAAAAAATCAATGCACCATTTCCATTTATATAAAGGAATTCATTATATCTTCAGGAAGGAATGTAGGAGGGGGAAGGAAAAACAGAATGAGGGAAAAGAGAAGTTGTTTTCAAAAAAAAAAAAAAAAAACCCAAACCAAAACCAACTATGCAACTGATCTGTCAGGGACTACATCATCATGCTTTTGCTAACTTTCAAATGAGAAATGCAAGTTGTCTATAGCAGGATTTTACTACCTGAAAATTAGACCATAAGAAATGCTATAAAGAAAAGACATCAAAAGCAGGATTCAGTATTTAGGGATTCACCTAGATAACAGTTTCCATAAACAATGGGGACACAGATCTGAAAAACAGGAAATCTCTGAAGTATACTTGGTAAGGTAGGTAACAAGAAAGGTACCCAATTATTAACTGAAGCTTGAGGTATATGCTTTATTTATTTTACTACTTATGTTTTGATTCCAAGTTCTTGTCTGACAGACTAATCCCTAGTTGGAGCAAGGAAATCTTTGCTTTACTACTGAGCTTGTCTGGCAGTGAAGACAAGGTGACAGACAAGCTTGGCTGTGTTATCTTCACTGAGAAATCGAGCGCAAACAAGCACATATGCAGCCATCCCAAGGAACCTGTAGCCCAGGATGTGTTTGGGGAACCCAGAAGCTTGCAAGTATGTACTGTCAGGCAGTAATAGGATGTTTTAGGGGGTAGTATTGCCTACTACTGGTTTCATAGTAATTTCTCTACCAGACAGAAATCATAAGTCCTCCTGGAATGAACAAACAGACAGAAGTCACTCAAGAGCCTGATGGAAAACGTCTCAGTTCCATTCCCTGGGTAGAGTTGGATAGATCTTACTGTATATATCTTATAAACGTTTTGTATATTGTTGTGGTTTAACTCCAGCCAGCAACCAAGCACCACACAGCCGCTCGCTCACTCCCCCCCACCCCGGTGGGATGGGGGAGAGAATCGGAAGAGTAAAAATGAGAAAACTCATGGGTTGAGATAAAAACAGTTTAATAATTGAAATAAAGTAAAACACTACTACTAGTAGTAGCAATAGTAGCAATAGTAGTAGTAGTAGTAGTAATAATAATAATAATAATATACATAGCAAGTGATGCACGATGCAATTGCTCACCACCTGCCAACCAATGCCCAGCCTTTCCACGAGCAGCGATCGACGACGCCCCTCCAACTGTATCCCAGCCAAAACCAGGACAGTATCCACCCCTTAGTCTATACCATCTACATCATGTCCAGGTCCCACGCTTTCCAATACATGCCAATAATCACCACTACTTTTCCTGTCTTTTGATATATATACACACATAGATATCATTTCCTTAGTCTATGGGCCATCCCTCTAAAAAGTCCGTTGAGTTCATTCAGTCCATGACTTTGGGCTTCAACCATCATAACAGTCTTTCGGGGCAGGAGAGATGGTGCGTGGTGCTGGACTGGTGCATGCTGAAGCCAGTTCTGGTTCCATCACCACTGCACTTTGCTCGGTTTCCTCAGAGTTCATTCTTCATTAATCTGGGAGATTCTTACTGTAGTACCGTTGATATGGCATATAGCCACCATAAAAGTGATGATATACAGGATTATATAGCAATTAACATCATACAATTCAGTTAATTGGCTATTTTCACCCAAAATCAAATCCCCTTGAGGTACACATCGGACTTCCCCATCCTCCCGCATCACCCACCAAGTGCACACAGGTCCTTGAGCAAAAGCAATCCCACGAATGGGTTTGCCTTTGCCTGAGGCAGGAGTAACCCAGACTGTCATCCCCAGCATATTTTTTATGTGCACTACAGGGACTTTATCCCCCTCTACATTACGTAAAAGTCTTGATTGGGCAGGGCCAGCTCAATTGGCAGATCCCCTAGTGTTGACTAACCAGGTGGCCTTTGCTAAATGTGTATCCTAACGTCTAAATATCCCACCTCCCATTGCTCTCAGCGTAGTCTTTAACAGTCCATTGTATCATTCTATTTTCCCGGAGGCTGGTGCATGATAGGGGATGTGATATACCCACTCAATCCCATGCTCTTTGGCCCAGGTGTCTATGAGGCTGTTTTGGAAATGAGTCCCATTGTCTGACTCAATTCTTTCTGGGGTGCCATGTCGCCACAGGACTTGCTTTTCAAGGCCCAGGATAGTGTTCCGGGCGGTGGCATGGAGCACAGGATATGTTTCCAGCCATCCGGTGGTTGCTTCCACCATTGTAAGCACATGGCGCTTGCCTTGGCGGGTTTGTGGAAGTGCGATATAATCAATCTGCCAGGCCTCCCCATATCTATATTTCAGCCATCGTCCTCCATACCAGAGAGACTTGAACCACTTGGCTCGCTTGATTGCAGGGCATGTTTTGCATTCATGGATAACCTGTGCAATAGTGTCCATGGTCAAGTCCACCCCTCGATCACGAGCCCATCTATATATGTTCCTTGATGGCCCAAGGTGTCATGGGCCCACTGAGCTAGAAACAATTCACCCCTATGTTGCCAGTCCAGACCCACCTGAGGCACTTCAATCTTAGCAGCCTGATCCACCTGCTGGTTGTTTCGATGCTCTTCAGCGGCCCAACTCTTGGGTACATGAGCATCTACGTGACGTACTTTTACAGCCACGTTCTCTACCCGGGCAGCAATATCTTGCCACAATGCGGCAGCCCAGATGGGTTTACCTCTGCGCTGCCAGTTTCTTTTCTTCCACTGCTGCAACCACCCCCATAAGGCATTTGCCACCCTCCATGAGTCAGTATAGAGATAGAGCATTGGCCACTTTTCTCATTCAGCAATATCTAAAGCCAGCTGGATGGCTTTCACCTCTGCAAACCGACTCGATTCACCTTCTCCTTCAGCAGTTTCTGCCGCTTGTTGTATAGGACTCCATACAGAGGCCTTCCACCTTTGATGCTTCCCCACAAGACGACAGGACCCATCAGTGAACACGGCATATTGCTTCTCATTTTCTGCCAGTTTATTATACAGTGGGGCCTCCTCAGCAGGCATCACCTCCTCCTCTGGCGATACTCCAGTTTCAGCCCTCTGGCCAGTCCACGATTACTTCCAGGATTCCTGGGCGACTGGGGTTTCCCATTCAAGCCTGTTGTGTGATTAGTGCGACCCACTTACTCCATGTAGCATCAGTTGCATGATGTGTGCAGGGGACCCTCCCTTTGAACATCCAGCCCAGCACTGGCAGTCGGGCTGCCAGGAGGAGCTGTGCTTAAGTACCAACCACTTCCGAAGCAGCTCGAACCCCTTCATATGCTGCCAATATCTCTTTTTCAGTTGGAGTATAGCAGGCCTCGTATCACCTGTATCCCCAACTCTAAAACCCTAGGGGGTCAACCTCAAGTCTCTCCCAGTGCTTTCTACCAGAGGCTCCAGGTGGGGCCATTCTCCCCAGCTGAGGTGTAAAGCACATATTTTACATCTTGTCCTGTCCGGACTGGCCCAGGTGCTACTGCACGAACTATCTCCTGTTTATAATTTGTTCAAAGGCTTGCTGCTGCCCAGGGCCCCATTCAAAGTCATTCTTCTTCCAGGTCACTCGATAGAGAGGGCTTACAATCAGACTATAACCTTGAATATGCATTCTCCAAAAACCCACAACACCCAAGAAAGCTTGTGTTTCCTTTTTGTTAGTTGGTGGAGACATGGCTGTTATTTTGTTGATCACATCCATTGGGATCTGACAACATCCATCTTGCCATTTTATTCCTAAAAAAAGGATTTCCTGTGCAGATCCTTTGACCTTACTTTTTTTTTATAGCAAAAGCAGCTTTCAAAAGAATCTGGATTATTCTTCTCCCCTTCTCAAACACTTCCTCTGCTGTGTTGCCCCATACGATGATGTCATCAATATACTGCAGGTGTTCAGGAGCTTCACCCTGTTCCAGTGCAGTCTGGATCAGTCCATGGCAAATGGTGGGGCTGTGTTTCCACCCCTGGGGCAGTTGATTCCAGGTGTACTGGATACCCCTCCAAGTAAAAGCAAACTGTGGCCTGCACTCTGCTGCCAAAGGAATTGAGGAAAACACATTAGTGATATCAGTTGTGGCATACCATTTGGCAGCCTTTGACTCCAGTTCATATTGGAGTTCTAGCATGTCTGGTACAGCAGCACTCAGCAGCAGCATGGCTTCCTTCAGGCCACAATAGTCTACTGTTAGTCTCCACTCGATTTTTGCACTGGCCATATGGGACTGTTAAAGGGTGAATGAGTGTTGCTGGTCACTCCTTGGCTCTCCAGTCACCAACCAAATCAGCTTATTGATGGGAACCAGGGAGTCTCGGTTGGTGCAATATTGTCACACTGTCATGGTAGCAATTGGCACCTGCTGTTCTTTAACCCACTGCAACCCCACCACAGACAGATCCTCTGAAAGACCAGGCAAGCTACACAGATGTTTAATCTTCTCCATACTCAAGGCATCTGTCCTGATTTCAGCTGGGATAGAGTTAATTTTCTTCCTAGTAGCTGGCATAGTGCTGTGTTTTGGATTTAGGGTGAGAATAATGTTGATAACACACTGATATTTTAGTTGTTGCTAAGTAAGGCTTATACTAGGCAAAGACTTTTCAGTTTCCCATGCTCTGCCAGGTGCACAAGAAGCTGGGAGGGGGCACAACCAGGACAGCTGACCCAAACTGGCCAAAGGGCTATTCCATACCATATGGCGTCATGCTCAGTATATAAACTGGGGGAGTTGGCCGGGGGGCAGCGATCGCTGCTCGGGGACATGCTGGCATTGGTCGGCAGGTGGTGAGCAATTGTATTGTGAATCACTTGCTTTGCATATTATTATTGTATTATTATATTATTATTATTATTACTACTACTATTGCTACTATTCTATTTTATTTTACTTCAATTATTAAACTGTTCTTATCTCAACCCATGAGTTTTCTGACTTTTACCCTTCCAATTCTCTCCCCCATCCCACTGGGGCAGGGGGGAGTGAGCGAGCAGCTGTGTGGTGCTTAGTTGCTGGCTGTGGTTAAACCACGACAGCATCTATACCAAAAGCCCACCGGTACCCTTTTGGGTCCTTGAAATACCCTCTCCTGAGGTAGTCTGTACCTTGGATGCACCAGGCCTCTGGGCCAGTCACAGTGGGGTGCTTCTGCCACTCATTTCCAGTTAGGCTTATCTCAGCCTCCACCACAGACAGTTCTTGGGATCCCCCTGTCACTCCAGAAATACAGATAGATTCTGCCCCTTTGTAATCTGATGGCATTAGGGTACACTGTGTACCAGTGTCCACTAGAGCTTTATACTCCCGTCGGGCTGATGTTCCAGACCATCAAATCCACACAGTCCAGTACACCCGGTTGTTCCTTTCCTCCACCTGGCTGGAGGCAGGGCCCCTCTATCCCAGCTGCTGGGCTTCCTTACCCTCTAATTCTTGACTATTAGCCCCAATATCCCAGCATCAGAGTAACCAGCTGAGAATTTGCTCACCTGGTTGACAGCTGAAATCTTTTCACAAATCTCACAGCTCACTTAGGGATAGGGATCAAGTGGTTTCTGTCTCATTTATGATTTCAGTCTCTTCCTCCTCCTGTTCTTGTGACTGCTCTGCTGCAGAACAGGCTGCCTCTTCCAATTCTTCCTCCTGCTCCCTCTTAGGAGAAGCTTCTTCATCCTTTACTAAAGAAGTTGACTTCCGCGATTCGCCAAGGCATCTTTTTTTTAAACATTCTATCACTTCATCAGGATCCTGCACTTGTTCGGGAGTTAAGTTCCAGACCACTGGAGATAAGAAGTTCTCTAGATACCTGTCCATATTTTCCCACATGCCTTGCCACCCACAACCACACTGATCATATTCCTAAATATCTTGTTAACCTTAGAAAAAGACAAAACAATATTCCTAAGAAATACCAATAGAAATATTTTGACTACCCATTACATTTTGATGTAACTAAAACATCCCTGTATTAACAACACTGTTTTCAGCACAAATCCAAAACATAGCCCCATACTAGCTACTATGAAGAAAATTAACTCTATCCCAGCCAAAACCAGTACATTCTCCACCCCTTATTCCATACCAGTACAACAACTCATCACCATCTCAGTGCAAAAATACAGAAGGGTAACATTTTGAACAAGCAGAGAGAAATGCAAATTCCACTGAATTTTCTCATTATGTTGGGAAAGCACATGAATGCCAGTTTCCATCTCATTACCAAACATCTGCAGGTTTAAAATGAGCATCCCCTTATCAAATAAAGGAAAAAAACCCTCCAATCATATCAGTTTCAGCTAACTCTGAATGCTTATCTCCATTTTAAAAAAAAAGTCTTTATCCATTAGAAAGTACATTTAGCTATACATTTGAAGTACAGGCTTCATCCCTCCTCATCTTTGCTGTCTACACAGTAGAGATGTAGCGTAAGCTAGTTACCTAAGCTCCCCCTCTACAGTCAATGGAGAGAGAAAGGTACCTCCAGAGAGGAGTTTATTCTACCTGTTTTGGAATAAGGTGAACCATAATAGACCACTGAAAGAGCCTAGACAGCTAACAGACCAGAGACCCACTTCACAAAACTGAAGATAAATGAAAATGAATGCCATGCTAGAGTAGAAAATGAGGCGTATTTGAGATGACACTAAAGATTAGAGTTCTGCTTTACAGGTGCTGCTTTAAGACAGCAAGCTGTAACAGAGATTTCACAGGCACATTGATTTGTTAAGCTATATGGATAGCTGGCAAGTATAACCCCATAACTAATCATGAATACAATCATTTGCAAGTACAACATGATACGCACAGAAAGAATTAGTTTCTCCAGGCCAGTCCTTTTAAGATATGCTTGTACAACCTGTTGTAAGTAGAGATGAACTGACTTCAAACCAGCCACAGAAGGGCAGTTAATGCAGTGCCAAATTAGAAAAAATAATTCTGCAGAAGGCATAAATTAAAAGGTAAACTGAGCCAAATAGAAGTTAAATTAAGTACATTTGAACCACAGCCTTACTGACCTACATCCCCAACTACAGCAAAGAACAAAGCTCTGGAAAAGATTAAGAAACCCAGAGCAGAAGGGCTCTGTTCAAGACAGGGCAATACAAGAAGAGAGAACTAAAACACAGCAACACCAGTTAACATTGTATTTTAGTTATTGTCTTTGAGGACCAAATTCACATAAGAAACAACATTCAAATTCCTATAATATTTTCAGTGACTAGATCTCTCACCTAAATTTTGGAGAACAGCAAATTATTCACTACTTAGTCCAATGCAAAAGTAAACCTTTGAGAAGTAAAAACCAATAATTGTACCTAAAATATAAGCATACTTGTAATAGTGTCTATGCTTCATTAGAATAAAATAAACCAATAAATACATTTTCATACCTCTAATTCTCTTCCCCCCCCCCCCCAAAAAAACAAAACCCAAAACAACCCCAGAGCTTGAAAGCTTCACTACATATTCTTCTATTTCCAAGATAAAGGCCCCAGAGACTGACTGTTCCCACAATATATGTAGTGTCTGAGCATGCTTCTACTTGCACCTGAGCAGCAGAAAACACTAGAAATTGAAGAGGCTGTCAGGTCTCTATGGCCTAGACTGGGAAGGGGAAGGAAAGATATCATGAAAGGTCTATAAAATCATGACTGGCAAAAGAGGAGGTGAATTCATCTTGACTCAATCACTTGCAGCTGTTTCCTCCACTCAGAAAAATCAGGTAGAAAAGAATTCTATTTTAAATTCACTTATTTAAACTTGTTTCATTAAGGGAGAATGATAGAGACAATTACACTAGAGGAATATCTAGCCTTATGTTTCAAGGCAGAATAGAAATGGGGAGATGTACTTGGGGAAATAGAAATGGCTTGAAAGATCCAAATACTTTCCCCTCTCAATCATCAAAATAAGAAACAAAGTTGTTATTACTTCTAGAAAGTATAAGAACTTAAACCTTACAGTGATTTTACATTATTAAGAATCCAATTAAATGACAAAATATAGTACTAAGAGTAAATTAATTAATCCCACATTTAAATGCATGAATGCCAGCCGCATGTCTATACTTAGATTTAGAAATACAGAAATATATGTTTTAAAACAACGTATAGACATTTAAATTAAATCCTCAGAACCTAGAATCCAAAAAAAAGTCTTCGGTTTTATTAAATATCCTCATTTGAATACTGACCTCTAAGTCATATTTGCAACTTTGAATTTTGTAGTATTTCACCGAGTTGCACGTATCTTTGGGTCCTCATAAAAGTTCAACAACTTTATTCTGCTAGCACAGTGGGGTGCTAGAAATAAAGGCAGAGCTTGCCTTTTCAGAAGATAATGTACTCCCACAGACTGGCCCATGACTATGGAGGAGACTACCATGGGAACTATGGACTGTCACAAACCTCACCATTTCCTGCTCCAACTGCAAAATGTGTTCCCACAATCTGTTTTTATATCAGATGTACTGACATATAGATCAGTCAGATTGATATATCTATTTGTGCACATCAATAGTGCATAAAAATACAGAAGACGCTTTCCAACTGCATACACTTCCCTCTCAGGGGAAGAAATGAAAGAATAAGCACATAAGAGATCGTAATCAATTTGCTTAATGCAATACTTGAATGTACTCAGGCTCAAGTGATGAGAATAGCAAGAGTGCATGAAGCCTGTATTAGCAGAGTAGGATATCAAAGCAAATAATTGGTCGAGACATTACCATCCCACTAACACCTTCTCATAAAGAATATTCATTACTTTGAAATTACCATTCTATGGTCATGCAGTAAAAAAGTCTGGCTGTTGGTTTGTTTTTCCTTCTTAAGTTAATTTGGGGTTTTTTGTGAGTTATTTCACTAATAGCATTTGCTTGACTCAATGAAGTTCTGGACAGCTGTTACACAAACAACCATTTCCCTCAGTTCTAAGGTTCAATGCTCTAAATCTTCATTTGCTCATTATTGGAGTCTACCATCTTGAATCATATAGTAGTTTTTGTGATTTGGATATGTTTTTATCCTCAACTTGTGAAATGCAGATAAAGAGTCAGTATAAAATGCTGACTTGTCAGGTGCTATTCCAGCAAGTGTTTCAAGATTTCTTTACTGTTTATTAATGATCTGTTAAGAATACTACTGTCATGCACAATACTTTCCAAGCACAGAAGGCAGACAAGGTTTTCCCTCTGGAAATTTGGATAAGCAAGTTCACAAATTATAAAAGTCTGGGTTGTAGATAGGGAGGAGGTATTGCAACAGAAATACACACACAGAGTACATAATATTCTGTTGCATTTGATGAATAACCATTCAATTGAAAGAGGCTGACATTTACATATCTCACATCCAATTTCTAGTACAGAGAAAAGCGGCAGAAGGTGAGCATACCTACAGATTCACCCTCCAGTGTTTTCAGGACTGCAGCATGGGTCTGAAATAATCAGAAAATACTATTTTTTTCACATTTATTTAATGTTGTACTTTTTAGGTTTAGCCTTTGAATATCAGGCAGAGACCCACCATGGAAATAATTAGTGCAAGCACTGTGAATGCAAACGTCAGCATAAGCAGAAATAACTAAGTAGTCCTGCAGTTCATTTAGCCTGAAAAACTAAGCCCTGCTATCTTACATGTAATAAAGGTACTGAATTGAAGCTGTCTGTGACAGTTCTAAATTATATCTCTTAATCTGAAACAGGTTTTTAATTTTCTGGACAAAATAAAAAAAAAAAAGTTGAGCCCAAAAAAGAACTTATCTAAACATAGCTAAATAGCCCCAAATCATAACCCAAAGCCATGCTGAAATTATCAGACAGTAACTTTGTCAAGCCAAAGGTGGAAATTAAAGGGACATTAAGAAAGAAACATGATATTTGAAGTATTGCACAATAGAAATCATTTATCACTGTATCTAAAAGAATCATTTCAACTAAGCTAAATCCTGTATGTTTAGTATTCAGGAAGTTGACAGCAAAAGTAAAGTGGAATTTTGTTTATCCACAGTAACAATTGATGTATTATTCCTGTGCTAAAATAATCAGCTATGTGAGACGGACTTGTTTATGCAATATTATATGCTATCACTGGGAATTTACTTGATGCTGGGAAATATTTTTGAGCATCTAGCAATTGCATTTCAAGATTACCGAACATCTAAGTTTCAACAGCATAATGAAAAGGTTATTCTGGCTGCTTTTGGAACTCTATGATCAGAAAATAAGTTCACATATTGAACATGGACATTTATTTAGAAATCACTACAACTTTTTCCTTCTGTATCTGGATACTCAGTTCCCACTGTGGCAAAGTAAACAGCAAGCACACCTTGGTAAACATCTCAGTCCCACTCATGACTCAATACCTACTTATAATTTATGAGAAACCCAAAAGAGAGGTGGATGTTCAAGCAGCTTCCAGCAATTACAAGAGCCATCAGTTTCAACACATCTAACTGATGATCCCAGACTCATGCAGGCATTGAACTCCCAATGATTTCAGTAGAGGTGCATTCAAGGATCTGGGCCAGAGTGCAAAATATCAGTGCTAAAATTGCACAGGCAATCTTCATTAACCAGATGGCAGTAGACAAGTTGCCTTTAGCTATTTGCCTTTCTGGTCTTTTTAACAGACAGAAACATTTAATTTGTACTGATGCATGTTGGCATAAAGAAGAATTCCCATCCCCATATCTTCAAGTTCAATCAATTACAGTAAACATAAAAATAGTGTTTTTTTTTAATATTACCAAGTTCAAATTGTTTGGTTTTAAAGTATAGATTCATGTCAATGCTCATACGTGGGACAATTCCCATCCCTAACCACTGGGAGGTAGCAGATGTATTATGCATTCATTATTTATAGATCTCTAGAACTGTGCTTGGTACATCACCTAATATATAACCCTGTTGATCCATGCTGCCTAAGGATGTTTCTGTTCTCTTTAAATTTACATAGTTTTGTTGAAAATGGTACATTAGGTGCAGTACAATTAAAAAAGACCCTCAAATATATGTAAAAACTTAGATATGGTGGTCAAAATTTCCACAAGAAGGCTTTGAGCCACTACTACTGAAAATGTTAGTAAAGTTGCTTTTTGAAATTTTTTTGCAACATCTGTTGGAAAAATGATTCAATGATTTGGATTCCACATAGGATTATCTCTCTAATATGATAGCCGGTCTCTTTTCTTGCTCTTGTTTTGCATGAACATCACTTTTCAGATGAGAGAGAATTTCTGGGCACTACAGATCTTGACATTTTACTTGGTGAAAAGTATACAAACAATTAAAAAAAAATCACCAATTCAAACACTGTCCTGATGAAATATTTTTCATTTATTTAGTTTTTCTAGAGAATAAAAGAACAATACTGATGTAACATTAAATAATCAGTGTTTATTGGGTGACTAAACACCTTAATCAGAGAAATTAGTCTAAACGTATCACAAGAAAGGGCTACTGTAAATATTTCAACACTTCTTTGTTGTTCTGCAAATATCATGAGAATAGCTCTTTCTTTCATATTGTTTATTAAAATGTAAAAAAGCCCACTTGCACAAATGAATTATGGATAAGAATGGAAAAAATGTGTCATATTAAAAATGTAGCTGGATTTTGTTATCCCTTGAATAAGATCATGTGAGCAGCTCCACTGACTTAATTTACCCTGTTCAGTAAGGACTGCAAGATGAACAAGAGATACTACAACCAGACCGTAATTTAGGGTTACATCCTGAGCTGGTAATGCCCAAGACTTGAATTACACACTAATGTATGGGGGTAAGGGGGAGTTACAAATAAGGATGTGCATTTCTCTTTCAACATGCTAATTCTTATCAACTTAAAACAGCAACATAGCCTGTCTTTATAATTTCTTCTTTCTCCTAAGAAAATCTGTAATTATTTAACCCTACTCAATGTATTTATTAAATTAATCTAAAGTTAATCGCATAGTATATGGTAATATCCCTAACTTTTCCACAATATATATTGCTTCCAAAACAAAACGAGGCTGGACGACAGCTGAGTAAAGTGAAAGTTCACAGCAAAATTTTAGAAGAACATTTCTTCCTGCTGGATTTTCTATATATTCTCTCATTTCAAACTGAATTTGAAAAAAATTGGTTTTTGCTTCAAAAAAATACTTTGAAGTTCTGTTGTCCTCCTTCTAGTAAGACTTTGATGTGCTTCACATCATTGCACTTTGAGTTACCACTCACACTGTCAGTAGTTTAAGTGATATTGTTATGTCATGGTTTAACCCCAGCCAGCTACTAAGCACCACACAGCTGCTCACTTACTCCCCCACAATGGGATGGGGGAGAGAATCAGAAGAGTAAAAGTGAGAAAACTCATGGGTTGAGATAAAGACAGTTTAATAGGTAAAGCAAAAGCCATGCACACAAGCAAAGCAAAACAAGGAATTCATTCACTACTTCCCATCGGCAGGCAGGTGTTCAGCCATCTCCAGGAAAGCAGGGCTCCATCATGCATAACGGTTACTTGGGAAGACAAAATGCCATAACTCCGAATGTCCCCCCCTTCCTTCTTCTTCCCCCAGCTTATATACTGAGCATGATGTCATATGGTATGGAATATCCCTTTAGTCAGTTGGGATCAGCTGTCCCAGCTGTGTCCCCTCCCAACTTCTTGTGCACCCCCAGCCTACTTGCTGGTGGGGTGGTGTGAGAAGCAGAAAAGGCCTTGACTCTGTGTAAGCACTGCTCAGCAATAACGAAAATATCCCTGTATTATCAATGCTGTTTCCAGCACAAATCCAAAACATAGCCCCATACTAGCTACTATCAAGAAAATTAACTCTATCTCAGCCAAAACCAGCACATATTATTATGAAACTATGTTTTTATTGTATGCAACTTTGACTATCAACAAAATAATGATTTTGAGTTAAAATCTGCCCATGTTTTTGCTGATACTCAGTAATAAAGACCACAGCAAAAGCCAAATACCTAGTCTGAATTTTAATCAGACTGGCTTTATTTGATTTCAGACACTACTATTTACAAATCTCATATTTCATTATTGCTCAAATAGGTGTAACGTTATTGTTCAACATCATAAACAAATGTTTTTAGAACAATATTACTTTATTCAGCTAGATGATTATGCACAATTTATTTAAACTTATCTAAAATGCTTTGCTGATGAGCTAGAACTAGAATTACAGAATAATTTCAGAGCTTCCTGAGTTCACAAAGAAACAAAACAAAACATAGTCCCAAAGTAGTTTATGGATTTAATATTTTATTTCCATTTTCATTTCTAGGCCAACCTGGGAAATAAATAAATAAAAAATCTTTAAGAGCTTTACCTTAGAGGTTTGAAGATTATTTTTTAGTCTCATAATTTTAACTTAATCAGATTAAAAATCCAAAGGCTTGCTGTTTTAGTAGACTGCAAAGATCCAACACTGGGAACTGCTCTGGAAAATCTTTCCCCTTCTGTAATTTGGCTCTCTTATTTTCCCTTGAGTTTCTATTTTAAAGTGTTGAAGCCTAAGTAACACCTCAAAGGTGTGCTGTATTCCTGGTGAAAATCAATCTTGCTACAATATCAGACAAAACACATAGCTATACAATACAATAAAATCTTTTACTTATTTTAGTAGTCTTTCTCAATTTTTATTTTTTTATTTATTTTCTTTTGGGGTGTGGAAATGTCATTAAGAACACCACTTAATAATGCTAGATTCTGAAAATCCAGAAATGTTGAATAGATTTTAAAAGTTCCTCTAGAATTCTTCTCAAATCAAAAGCTTCAACAGACTATATTAATTCATAAAAACAATCAGTTTTCATCAACCAATATTTTTTCTAAGCATGGCTGCCTAGCAAATGTGGTGATGGCCACTTTTTATAATAACACAAGATATGAGAGTCAACAGTCAAATTATTTTCTCAGCCTGAGGAGGTTTTTAACCCATTAAGCTCTTCTATCTGCCTGGAAAGTAGGACAGCAACACTTTAAAACACCTACCTATTTTCCAAGAGAGGAATTCAAGATTTGCTAAGCCAAAGAGAAGGAAGCTGGAAGTCAGTTATTAGGGCTGTCATTCCTGAGGGAGGAAAAAAAACCATCTGTGTCCTATTATTATTCACAGAATTAGCTCTTTATTTCATCCACTGACCTTCTAGTATTATACTTCCAAGAAGACCTGGCCAATTTTCCATTGAACTGAAGTGAAGAAGTTAAAGGGTGGAAGCTCAAGCCTTTCTCTTAATTCATTTAATCTCCATATCCTCAACTGTTTTATTACTAGCTTGCCTGTGGATTTTTACAACTCATTAATTGAAATGTCAATTCATTTCATACCTAGGAAAACCAAAAAGCTTTCTTGACAGTAGTGCAAGATCTTCACAGAAATCACTTCATCATTGAAGATCTCATTGCAGGGTGGAGACACCTTCAATGAGGTAGTTCTGAGGACAAAACCTTCATTAGGGCAGTGAGAGAGGAAGAGACTATTTGATTTGGGAAAAAGTAAGTCTTACTTTTTTTGGTGAACAGCTACAATGGTGAATTCAATCCCTTATGCAGAGTAAAAATTTTTAGTCCCAAAAGTTGTGGTGGAATGCAGATGACACTGCAATTTTATTATATTTCAAAAATATTTTTTGTAATTATGCAATTAATATTGAAAACCTCTTGCCATAAGAAGAGTGCTTATTTTATTGAAAAATAATATGTATATAAATCATTTTTTCTGTACTTATATTTTAGAAAGGTGCTGACATTCACTTCCTGTGAATTTTATCATTTGCTTAAGATTTAGAAAGCGCTTATTCCAAAATGGGTTTGAAAACAACCGTCAGCATTATTTCTTATTGATATAATCTTCAAACAGGAAATACTGGCAAGAGAGGACAAAGTGAGGAAGTGAATAATTACTGTTATGTGGTAGACTTTTCTCACAGAGTTCTAGTGCTGAATTTGATTTATAATGTATTGTTTGTTTGGATCTATGAGACACCAAAACCACTCACTTTGATCTATTGATTTTTCAAATATGTTACATTATTTAGCCTAACACACTGTGCTTGAGAGAATTTGTCTCTCAGCTGTCTATAGAATGTGACATGCTAATTTGAAAAATTTGGTAGCAGTTGATAAAACAGACTAGAAGATGATAAAGAATACCAGGTAGTGTTTTATTAATTTCAGAAACTCGGTGCCAACTGGCACATCAGCTTCCATTTATCCTCCAGGAAATGCTTTGCAACAGAGGCCCAGGAAAAGCTGAATGATTTATTCAGTCTGAGAGTACCAAGCCACACAGCCCTGGTCAGTCTGTTTCAGAGTTCATTCTCAAACCAATGCCCTCAGCTACATCCAGTTTTATTATGTTGAAGAGAATGTTTGTGGAACATACAAAAAGCTATTTTAAGGCTGTGAACTCTGTACCGTGAGCCCTTTACTGTTCCTGTAACAATCATACATATTCTGCTATCACTGATGTGAGGACAAGGCACACACTGAGCTGTGATTTGAGATTTACCTAATAGTACAGAAGAAAGATTTTAGAGGCATTTCTTCATATTTAGATATAGTTTTAGTCAAGTAAGAGTGAAATTTATAGTCTTTTTTATTATAGCAGGAAACTTCAATGTGGCAACCCTAAAAGGAAGACCTATCGATGCTACTGCAACTGAACCATGCAGATGTTATCATTATCCATAACTCAAAAAATTCAGTGACATTTAAATTATTTCCTGTAAAAAAAAAGAAAAAGCTTTTAATCTTATTAGTAAAGACTGAAACTCAAAGACAGTAATATTTCTCTAGATAATTTTTTGCAGTGCTATTCTGTCTAGATTGAATTCAAGTTGCATGCAAGAGTACTAGCTCAAAGATTTTCATCCTCATAGTTTATAAAGAGAATTTAGCTTATAGAATTTACTATCCATTTGAATTTGACTTTATACTTTGTAAAATTTAAGACACATCTCAGCAACACAATGAAAATGTGTGTCAGCATTAGATTCTCCTGCCACTTGTATTGAAATGAGGCCATTAATTCCATTGATTTCAGTAGAATAATTTCTACTATAGATATTTACATTTAAGACAAAAACATTGCAGGTTTTATATTACAGGTAGTAAAGGAGAAACCTCTGGATTTGTGGCTGATATATTTATCACAATCCTAAAATCACACTTTACAGTACATAATCATATGCAACCTTCAGATTAGCCAGAGGGGTGTGCTGAGCTAGTTGAGAAAAGTGAAAATTTAAAATCTCAACACTGAATTCCTGAATTGGTTGTTATCAACAGCTTTGGCAGCTTATTAGTTGCATTAGATAAAGTTACATGAGACAGTATATGTAAGCTATATATGTAGCCAAGATCAGCAAAGGGAATGTGCAATCCCCTTTTTCAAATATTTCTATCATCGGTCCTCTTAAAAAGTGAGTGGACTTTTAATTTATATTAAAATTGTAATTTAGCACACTTTGAAGGAAAGTTCACCATGTCCTGATGTGTGTCTAATTTACTGAAAAAGAGCTTCTGAAAATTGTTTTGTTTTGGTTTTCTTTCCTTTGTTGAATACAAATTGATAAATTGCCACCTTTTCGTATAATCTTTCTAAGATTAATTCTGTAGGGAAAAGCATGCCAAAGTGTCTGTACTCAGAAACCTAACCCAAACCCAAGATATATCTGGATGGATGCAATACTATAACATTAATATTTGGATCTCAGTTCCCCAAGTTATTGAGGTGTATACCAAAAACTGAGCACTTGCATGCTTTCAGTGAAGTTACAAGACTACATAAACTTAATCATTTTGCTGAATCAGAGAGTAAATTACTATAGGCAGGCAAAATTAAGTATGCGATAGTCACCTAAAAATTTCAGGAAAGTGCTTACCAGTGCAGACAGATTATGCTTTAATAATTTTTTAGGTTGTAAAAGTTTGTTTAAAAATAACATGCCTAAAATGGGCTTTATTGCTTATTTCTAAAAGTTACAGAAATAATCCTGCAGTCTCTGCAGTGTTATATGTTCCTGCTAGACGCCAGTATATCTTTAAAAGTATGACCACAGACAGTGACCTCCCTCCGAGGTTTGAATTGATTATCTTGTATAAGCAAGATAAATAATCTTGTGCAGTATGATATTTTTTAAATTTTTGTCACAGAATGCTTTTTTTGATTTATGACTGAAAGTGAGGTGACCTTGTGGCGGTGTGCTCAAGCGATAATCACCAGTGGTGGTCGTGATGGATGCATCCAGCTCAAAGTGGATTCGGGGGAGACAGATAACACAACAGCCAAGGGCTAATTTATGGCAGTGTGTCCACGTAACCACAGTGCTGGTCAATGTCCGACTTAAGCCAAATTTGGAAGAAACTAACATACGCAGTCGGTATGTAAATATGACTATGAGTCAATCATCTTACCCCCATAAATAGTGAGAAGCCCAAGAGCCCTTTGAGCTCTCCTGCACAGCAGCGGGCTGCATGCCTTGAGTATGGATGCCTCTCAAGGTTACTCCTCGAGGTTGAGAGATTCCTTGCCGCAACAGATCCTCGGTAAGTGACTAATAGCATGCTAAACTTTGAAATCTTAGCTAAGTGATATAAAGGATTGATTGCGCTTATATAATCCTTTAGACATAAACTGTTGACCAAGTCTGGGACTGGGATTGGATCCAGCCGCACCTAGACTCCTCCCTGAGAAGGAGTTTAGAAAGCAAGGGGGTCCTCTCTGAACCTCATGACTCAACGGGAGGGTCTCCCTGACAGTCTTGTCTGACCCTGTCCCCTATGCAGTAAATAATCAAGTGTATCTTGCCATCGAATCTTGTTAAACCACTGTCACATTTGCTATCAAACTTTGGTATCAATAAACATATTGCTCTTACGAGTGTACTCTCACTTCATCCGCGACAGACCTGCATGACTGCATTCTCTGAAAGAGTTTCACAAAAAAGATCACTTTTTATCTCAATGACCATGGATCAAGGCATCATATGATAAAAGGTGAAGAACCTTTACAGTTTAAATAGCACTACCAAACAGGTCAGTGGTCAAACAGTTGATTTGATGCCCAATACACCGCACAAAGGTGATTAACCTTCTGATCTGTTTGTCCTGTTGGACACTCAGGGTCAGGGAACCATACAGATTTGCTTAGGAAAAATCAGCACATACGTAGGATTTAGATGTGGTCTGTCCTACAGAACTGAAATCAGTGTGATCTCACTTAGACAGACAGAAATATATGAATTGCAATCATAACAGAATTCTTAAAGATGGTTAAAAGTGTTGCCAGGTTATTTTCCTTAAACAGATGACAGCCAGACCTGCTTTAACTTTTACAGTCAACTGAAGTCTTTGCCTTGATTCCAGTGATCATCAGATGCCACAGGTAATACAGTGCAATGTCAACACTCAGTGCTTATACAACATAGCCTGAATGACTTCTATATTAATAACATTCAGCCTTAAGGATTATCAAGTCCATTTCTCCATATTTACAAGTTAAAATAATGAATTTCTACTGTTTTCTGAGATACTAGCTGTTCACTCAGCATTTCTATATAGGTAGTCTCAAATCAATATAATATTTCAAAACAAAAGCAGCATAAATGAATAAGCACAAGTACTCGAGTGTCTATATGCAAAATGAATGGTTCCACATATGTTAAAGACAGCATTATACAAAATCCTTTAGTATGATTAACAGTAGAAGTTCTGACCTGTTAGATTGCTTCTGTAGATTAAACTTCAATCTGTGTATTTAATATTTGAACTCTAAAAGTCAGAACAGAATTTTAATGAATGTTTTTTTCCTTTTGAAAGATTTTTTTCCACAGTCCTATGGGTATTACTAGAATTCCACCACTGCTATTTTTATTTTCTCTTACAGTCTCCTTCTAAAAGTGTATGTATGTTCCATGTTTTTCCTCCTCCTGTTTCCATGTGGTAGGCAAAGATATTCCATGACTCAAACAGCATTAGCAACTGAATAAGCCTTTGAGTGTACTGAGAAAAATGGAGAGATGGTAACAACAGCCACATTCCACAGCAGTAGAAAAAGTGCTTGTGTAGCATTCACTGGCATAGCTCTCCATGGTTCTTTAGTCATCTGCTTGGAGTGGGCAGCAGTGCTGAGGAAAAGACAATCTGTCTCTCTGTTAATGAAAAAGTATCACTATAAAGTAGAGTTGATTAGTATAAGGGTAAAGTGTTCAGTGAATTAGAAACCGAGAAACATGAGCACTGTAAAAAATATTTCCTTTTCTGCTTGAGCAGCTCAGATATTTATGGTATATGAAACACAAATAAGGTAAAGCTTGTAGTACTTGAATACTTGAAGACAGAATGCAAGAAATATACAATATTTTTAACTAAATACATCTGGAAAATTTGCCAAGTTATACCTTATTTAATTTCCTCTCAAGTATAATATTACCTCCTTTTAAAGTATGCCTGCAGTTCAGTACAGGGATGCACAAACTAGCTTTAGAAGAGATAGCATAGGCAATGGAATAGGTCTAAAAGTGTTAGCGCATAAGCTAATCTACTCTTAATTCTCACTCGAAAACCTTGACTCACATAGGGCTCCATGCTGCTGCTACTAGATTGCTTCATATAAACAAGCTCAACTGTGCAGAGCGCTTGACTATCTCTACTTTTCTATTGGCTGCAGGGCAGGCATATTCCTTATATAGATCTGAAATGGCAGGTGGCTGAGCAAATAAAAGTGAAGGTCCAATTCAGCAGTGTTACCATGTTCTTTCTTTTTCTCTCACCAGAGAACATGCTGCTGGCATTTTATCTGACAACAATAGTGACAACATAATCACATTGTAGATGGGACTAACACCTCCTTTTATTAAGATTGTCCGACAGTGAAATCCATTTGAATTGCGGAAAAAAAGGGGGCAGAAATTTTGTCAGCTGCACAAACCCACAGATTTTAAATTGTATACTTTTCCTGTGCCAGGAATTTGCCTTAGGCTGAATTTTAGATGGACAAAACAGTTCAGACATTTTTGTAAAAAGGATTAGACAAAACAAAGTATATTTCTCTTATACCCAGTTGTGATAATTTTTTTTTTTTTAGAATTTCCAGAATATCCAAGATTTTAAGAAAAAAATCATGTTTGTTGAAGTGTCTTTTGGGCAGGAAATAAGCCCTGGTCTTTCTTCAAAATATGTATTCAATTTTTTCCAGCTTGAGTCCAGAGTCAGGAATGGAACTCGCTGAATCCACTGTTCTCCTGTTGCCAGCAAATATTTATTAAATCCATTAGCGAAATGTCTCTGCTCCCTGTATAGCACCAACTCTATGTAGGAGTTACCTCCCCTCTCTTAGCTGGAGATGTTTGGTGATGGACCTAGACCTTTCAGAATTACAGATGAACATAACTGGAAGGTAGAGAAAGGAAAGTTGTTTGACTTTAAAAAAAAAAAAGTTAAGAATACATACTACTGCAAAACAACTGGAATTGTCAGTCATGAATTTGAAAATTAGGGAGTGCCTAAAGTAACATCTCTCATCCTACTATGTTTTTGTCAGTGGGATATTTGCCACAGTTTTCAAAGTATAAAGGAGTACAGAGTACCTAAGACCATCATTCCCAAACAGATCCTCACTGATGAATTCTTATTAATAAATATATATGTTTTTAAGATATTAGCTCATGTGTACTTTGATCACAGGCAATTTTTCAAATGTATACATATGAATAAACTCATGTCTACACTAAACACATCTCTCACAGTGACAAAGATAAAAAGCCTAGACAACTTGGACATAGCTAAAGTGATTTTGTTTATAAATGATGGCATATCATATTTTAAAGAATTATGGACTGCTAACTCTGATTTTCAGAAGCCATAGTTCTTGCAAATTGCATAATGCTCTAGGAAGCCTATCTCCCATGCAAACATAGATAAGCATGTCAGTGACACGTGGATTTAAAAAAAAAATCTATTAAGCTTATAATACTTAGAAGAATGAAACTCTGAATGTAAAATATAAATTACAACATGATTTTTACTTTATTGTTTCAATGCATAGAAGGGATCCATCACAAACACTCAGTAATTTTTATATTGAGACAGACAGACATGGGTAGCACTTGGGGGACTTTCTTATTCATGTTAAATAGAAAGGGTTCAAATACAGCAGTACTAAATAGCAGTAGAAAACTAAAAGAATGGTTAGTGAATAGTCAATACAAATGAAGATATAGGTTACAAATCTATCCAAGTTGCTGAAAATACAGAATCCAAGAATAAAATCTACCAAGACACTAACTTATAGAACGTTAATTGGGAAGTGATTCTTCACACAAGTGACATGCAGAGAATGTACTACTAGATCACCTACAATATGATAAAAAGTGCTAGGATTCTCATTTGATTACAAATATTCAGCTTCATCAGTTTTGTAATTATACTAGAGTAAAAGCCTCGCTCTTTTGTGGACACAAAATGAGAACAGCACAAGAAGAATCTATTATAGTCCCTGTCCAGAGAGGCTATATTTCTTACAGACAAGAAAAAAGGTGAGCCAAAAAACCAAAATCAAGTTTAGAACATAATAGCTCATCAGCAAAATCATTCATATTCTTTGCAACTTGCCACCAAGTGTATAAAGACAGTTATTCAAGCATTTTAGAAAAAGCAAGTTTTAGATAAAGAGATTTCCAGACCTTTTATCTATTTGCTACCACTACCTAGTTTCAGGTTGTATTACAGTCTTCTACTTAGCAGATTTGACTTTCCAGCTTGAAATATTATACTCTGAAATTCCATGTCTTTCTTACAAAAGAAATTGAGATAACATTGTATCATCTAAGATCAACATCATCTACCCTCTGTAGTGCATTACTATCAGAGAAGGCTGTTGTGCTTTTGAATGCCATTACAAATAAGCAAGATAGGAGAACTCTCTATTAATAAAGTGCTAGATACATTTTTCCTATGTTTATCTGAGATTGCTGCACATGGCATATATTTTCTCACAAGCGTTGAAAGTCTTTGAGGATATTCTTTGCCTTCAGTTTATGCTCCTTCTATGTCAAGTAGTATCTTGTCGTAACCAATTTGAAAGATCACATCTTGCATAGACTGCTATCCCTATTTCTCTGAAGACATTTTCAATTTTTTATCCTTTTTATAATATTTTGCTTCCCCTGATGCTCAAACCTTACCTGATAAATCTGATAAAGTTCTTTTTAGTTCCTAAGTAAGATGCTTCCACAATTTTTCAGGTAAGGTTTGAAGGCAAATACGTATTCTTTCTTAATTTCCCCTTTTCTCTCTGTTGCATCATCTTATTTTCAAATGGAGATTATTCATTGTTGAAGAATCTGTCCTCTCCTCCCCCCCCCCAAAAAAAAATTCCTATTAAAAAGTCCTCTGAGTTTTGCTAAAATAAGCAAATACTGTAGAAAGATTGACCACATTGTGGTTTTTTTTCTGGTTGACCTGAGTCCAGTTCTTCCATCACTCACACAGATGAATACAGACACGATGAACGGTTGTCTGACAATTCCATCCATAAGTGTTTGTATCTATCTAACTTCTATGCAAAGTAGACTTTAGCAGTAGTTTTTACTGGACTGAAAGTCACTTAGGAGGATACAGTCATTTAAAAAAATTAGTCTTAAAAGGATAAATATATAGTAAAGGCTATAGGAAAGAAATATTGAAAGTGCCTTAATTTACTGAAGCTTTATGTATACTTATCTTACTCTATTGTTGAGGATACCTACTATGTATATCCTTTCATAAAAGTTACAACTTTTATGCATTTTTTTACACTTCCTTTCATTTTAAAATGACAAAGTCTTCATATCTTTTTCTGATATCACTTAGAGGCGATGTTTATAATCGTCTTTCCCTTAATTTTCCATAGTTGCCACCACTATTTCAGCAATACTTTAGTTACAAGTACATTGATAATTACTGACAGCATTAAACTTTGAATTCCTCTGAGCTGGCTTGGATGATATAGTGGTTAAGAGACTCCTTACGCTTCATGTTCCTAATGCTTCCACCATAACAGCCCTGGGGGAGTAACTTAAATCACTCAGTTCAGAAAGTTTGGGTTTTCTGTCCAGTATTACTTTTCCAGAAGACCTGAACTTGCTACAGACATGCATGGTCCCTTATAGTTCTGTGGAGCTTGGCATGTAAGGCTCCCATAGGCATAGCATTCACATCCAATAGTTCATTTACAGAGCACTGCAAAGGCCACCCATGTTCCCTCACCACAAGATTTATTGGCCATGCAGCCATCTGTCACCAACTGCCATAGTCCCACTATTGTCAAAAAACAACTTAACATCAGCTATCCAACCATCTAATTTTAGAGTGCATATCTAAGGTCATATGTCTTTTCTCCCAACAGTGGCCTAGGGAAAGAAAAGAGCAACCACTTTTTATTTTCCATTCTTGCTGCTAATTGGTTTAGATTGCTATTTTATTCATATTTCTCTTTAATAAAAGGACACTACTTAGCCTATAACATGTATGATTTCATTATGGCAGTTTCCACTACCCCACATATTGGTATTGCTGCTGGAAAGGGGAAAAAACATCTTAGAGGTGGAACTTCTTTATAATCACTAATTCATCTACTTTCCAAGTAGGAGAAGTCAAAGAGTATGGGAATATGCTTTCAAACCTAAACAGCCAGCGTCTGCAGTAGCAGTACTTCCCTCCAAGTATTTATGGCGATTCAGGACATTACATTTGTTCAGCTGTGCATGTTGTAATGTTTGCTTCTGCCAGTTGGGATAGCTTATTCCCCTCCTCTGCAGTAGAGATGCCTTTAGCTGCAAGAAAGTTGCTGGTGTGAACTGGGGAACAGAAAGTCTGACAGGAAAAACTGGGACAATCCATCTGGAGTTGTGTGTTCAATGTCACCATTTAGCCTGCATCTCTGAGGCAGTGCAATCAATAGGGAATAGTGCTGTGTGTTCTTCTAATTACACATGCTAGTAATTGAAATGCACCTACCACCAGCACAGCTAGCTATGAGTAATACAAAGTACCTCTGAAAAATGATTACATAAATAGGTATCTCAAAGACAGCAAGTGATGTATAGCTCTAGATTAGTGCTGGGACCATCTCTGGACTCCTCTGGACTCCTTTTTAGCTGCTGGCAAAACTGAAGATTTAAATCAACATTGAAAAGATTTATACATTCACACTGTTTTCCCCAAAGTACTCATTAAAAGCAAAAACACTTTTCCACATTTTGAATTTAAAAAAAATATTCTGAAGTTTTAAAAAAGCAGTGTAGATTTAAATCATTGTTTTGAAAGTCTTCAGGGTCGTGTGTCCCCCCCCCCATTATTGGCTTAATACCTGAAATTTCTTAATTTTCAATAACTTGAAGATTTTGCTTTTAAGATCTTCCTACAACTTAGAAACACCTGGAGCAGGCCTTCCTCTTTGCAAACACTTAGCAACCATCAGTTTTCAAGATTTTAGGTTATTCCTTTTAAGAAAGATTCCAAGAATCTTTCCAAAAGCAGTATATTTAACTTCATGAATGTTATATTGAAGACAGATAATAGTCCTGCAAGACATTGCTCTGTTTGCAGGATTAAAACTGACAGCTATTAAAACCTTAACTAATGAACTTAAAAGTCAACATGAGGACATTTTCCAGCTATCTCTAAAAGCACCCTACCTCAGCAAAGTTAGGATGAAAAGGTGAACAAGATATTGTTGATTTCTGGAAAATCGGGGCTATAGAAAGAAAATTACTTTAAAAGTAGTGTAGTATCTGTCATAATACATGCACATTGCAGTCAAATATTTGACAACATATACTTATTCTGTTTTATGCTGATATTCATACACTATAGAAATATACAACTGTAAAAAAGCATTTCTTGATTTGGTCCTGGAACTTCCAGAAGGAAGAGATTTTAAATCACAAGAACTTGTTTTTGTGGAGTGATTATACAATTATTTAGGAACACTGCGTGTAACAGGAGGAAAAAGCTATTGTTAATGTGAAATTGCACGCAAGAAGAATTAAAGGTACTTGTATTTTTGGAGAAGTGGCATATTTTTCTCATATTACAGAGAAGAGATCCAAGAAGCCTGAATATACCTGCTGCCCAGCATAGTATTCAACACTCTGAATAGTATCATGTGACCTTTCACAGCTATATACACTAATTTTAGAACTGTTCATAGGATTAGGCTTTGTATTAAACAGGTATCATGTTCTATATAGAAATTATTCAGAAATGTCTACATCTTTGTTGTGTCAAATCATAATTCTTCAAGCCAATACAATCATAAGATAAATATTATTTTAAAGAAAGATAAAGTTTATATGGAATTCACTTGCATATGAACTAAACAAAAAAAGAATGGTTTTTATCATAGCAAAAATTCAAAGTGTATTGTCAAAGCTATTTAGCTGGTCAGTTGAACATTTGTCATAGAAAGTGATTTCTTAATGATTTCTAAAGCACTGCAAGTACCCAACAATGCAGACAGTAGCAAAGGTTAATAAACAATTATCTATACACCTACAACTCAAAAAAAATCCAATTAGAATTTGTTTTCCACCTTTTACTTTCCTTTTGTGGTGGTATTGTTTCTATAAAGACTGGATAAAGATCTGGCAGGTTATTAAACAGATAATAAACACTAGCATTAAAATATTGTTCTTCAGAAAAGATAAGCTCTCAAAGCACACAAATATTCTACCAAATTTAGAAGTGATTTGCATAAGTAAAAGACACTCTGGAGATTGGTAAAAAGCAGTAGGAATTTTGTGTGCTTTAATTTCACCCTGGGACATGGGCAACAATACAACCTACCTGTCCCACCTTATCAGTTGTTCTGAAGTGCTACACTTGGCTGCTGTAGTAGGGCTTCCAGCATTCAGCACCAGGCCAGAGCTGAACACCAAGATTTTCCAAGAGGTGAAAGATGGCTGTGGCACACAGTAAATAAATAAGCATGTATTTCTGTAGAGTAAGTAGCTTAGTAGATCCCAGTGCACTATAATTATTTTCTCTTGGTTACCAGAGTTTCATATGACCCAGTAGATTATCCATAGGAAGACTATGCTTCTGTTCACATGTACCACGGTGTGTTCCTATCTGTACACATGAGCATGTCCTCCACCCTAGGTCATGTCTCAGAGCCATTTCCTATTCACACTAGTGTTCACCCTGGTATTCTTTTGTTCCAGACAACATACACCACTGCCTGGGATTTCTTTTAAATCTTGCTTTTAACTCTCTCTGAGAGATGTATTTCCCACAAAACATGTTTCTGGAAAACATCAGATCACTGCTTTTGGGAACAGGCAACAGGGAAGAAGCTGCCTTTCACACTTTGCAGAAAATTTAGGTGTCAATTACCCGTTCAGGCAAATTTAGGATTTGAAAATTCTACAGGTGGAGCACATCTGCTCTTGATAATCTTTATAGAAATCAACAAAAAGTCACAATGATCATATTTACATCAGTGTTCACTGTGGATATTCAAACTGCACAACAGGGTAAAAATCACATAAATACATGGACGGCTACCACCAAACATTCACACTTGTAGGTGCACTTGCTTTGTGATAGTTTTTTTCAAGAGATACTAATAATTGCAAAAATAAGATTCTTCCTTCTTCATAAACACTATGTAATATAAGATTTATTGGCAAACATTTGTTGCCAGTAAGTATGTATGACTGAATATTCATGGAAAGCAATTTAAGTAGGGTGGGAGCAAATCAAAATTATGTTATTGCAAACTTCAAGTGACCAGATACAGAAAATGCCACATATTATTGTGACCAGTACCCCCGGCTCCTGACACCTGGTAATATGGTTAGCATAGCTAATGCCATTTTATAAGGCAAACAGCCATTCTCTGTGACTGAGCGGGTCACGTATTAGTCCCCTTTCCCCTCATTATCAGACCCTGAAGGTCCTGTGCACCAAGTAGACAAACCAAACAGATTTCTTCTTCCCCTCCCTGTCGGCCTCAAGATTCCTGGGTGCCAGGCCAATTACTCCCTTCCTTACCGGCCTTGAAGGTCCCAGGCACCCGGCCAACCAGGTGTTGTTGATGACCCCGTCACAGAACAGGGAAGCGTAACAGCGCACAGAGCACTGTCTATAAAATCAAGCAGTTACAAGTCCCAAGTGGGGGAACTTGGACTGGAACTGCTGCTGGACAATGAGACCCGTGATCCCCCCTGGTGGCCAGGGATGCCTCCACCGTCATCTGCTTCCTCCAAGGACTGAGTGTCTCGTATTCTTTTATATGTTTTCGAGTCTAGATTATGATTGTTATGTTGATATAACAAGCTAAGTATTAAGATTTGACCCGATCTGCAGGGGATCCAGGTGATTAGAAACCATAAGCTAAGCTGTGCTATAAAATTCTGTGCTGTGCTACTTATAAAATTGTGCTACACTGATTCTGCTTATAGAAATCCTGTGCTACTCTGATCATAAATTTTATGCTATGCTAATCATAAAATCCTGTTAAGAAAATAAAGCTTTAATTGTAACTACAACTTAGTGCCGTCATCATTCTGGCAAGGATCCCTAAAAGAACCTCTCTGTCCCCTTAGTGTCGGGTGATAATTATGAATTTCAATTAATCGTCAATTTAGCTTGCACAGCTACTCCTATAATTGTAAATATTATTTTGCTTCCTTGCTAATCGTGCTTTAGCATTTGACTTGATGGTGATCTTCAGTTGAGAAATAATCTTTAAAAATCTCATAGGGCATGAAACTAAAACTTGAGAGACAAGAGCTTTGTTCTGTAGTCAGGCACATCTTAATGTGTCATCTCATGGAAGTCCTGTTACTTCTCTATGCCCTTGTTTCTTCACTGAACAAACTAGGTATACTTCAATACATACACTGTTATTTTTTTCAGTTCTACAGCTGAGCTGTTCTGGATATGTTCAGGTAGTATCAAAATGAGAAAATATGAGAAAATAAGAGAAGTGGGACTGTATTTACTACAGGCATAAAAAAATTACTATGTTTGGCAGAAGAGAAGGAAATTAATTTTGAGGTATACATTTGTATTACAGTTTTACAGTCGTATAAAGCACTGGAATTAACAAAGTTATAATAGTTTGATGGAGTCCAGTAAGTAATCAAAACAATTCAATACAAACAAAAAAAAGAGCCTACTACATTTTTAGTAGTGATCCATTAACCTAGGATATAGCAAAGAGATACAAAAGAAAAAGGTTTTATTTTCCTTGTTCTGCTAACACCGATTTCTTGGAAATTTCATTTATCGGTTTCATTTTTTCAGTGTCTCTCCTGACATAGTCACAAAATCAAAATCAAACTTGACAGAAAACAAGCTATACCTTTAGCTAAAGTGAGTCCATGACCTTTCTACCATATGTAGCCTTGGTACAGTCTTCAGAACTATTCACACATGCCATGCTCCATTACTTCTTTCTGTCTGTGAAACCAAAATTCTGTCATCTAAACTAACATGTTAGCCTGGACCTCAGGAGAGGTCAATTTTCTGGTTGACAACAATGTAAGTTATTTTGACCTGGAGAAGAATCCATTCTCCTACATAAAAACTACAGACTATGAAAATCTTCTATCTCACTCTTACAATCTCAGGATTACTATTAAAAATTGCAAGATGCTCAGATGTTAAGGCCATTTAGGCCATGCAAATACTCAAGATAAATAGTACTTGAACATGCACAAATAAGTATACATTTCTTCCACATACAATAAAAATTATAAAAAGCTAAGATTTGATCACAGGAAGCACAAAATATCAAAATGTCAATTTTACGAAGAGACTTGTATCTGTGTAGTTTATACATATGCTGTGTTTGAGAAGCATGCAGAGAATGTGTTACATATATTGCAGGTTATTTTCTGTCATTCACAACTTCTCTTAAATCATATGACATTTTGATGTAATTTTCAGATTTCAGATCTATATAATGCCACCAAATGAAATAGAATATTTCCAGATTCTTATACTGTAGAAAGAGGGGGCAGCTAGGCAGGGGTAGTCATTCTGGTAGCTCTGTAGTCCACGCTAAGTAAGGATAGATAAACATTGACAAAATGAGACATTAAATACAAGCAAAAGCAAAATTTCATAAAATAAGAAATTGGATGTTCTTGTGCACAATTTTCATCATACAGAAATGAAGGACCATGACCATTAATACAATGTCACTGCTTCTCCAATTAAAGGAATGTACATCAGAATCTGCTTACTGCAGCTGTAAATGTCTCCATTTCACTGTTCTGATTTACTCCATTACAAGCTTATTTTCTCCTGTACATGACTAGTTGTTTAGCTTATGCTGGGAGAGACCACTCAGGTCAAGGGCTGCATGCAGAAGTCCTCTGAAATAACAAGTGAAGAGGTAGGAAAATTGCTTTCTCTTGGAGAGGAAAGTTAAGGTTGCAACATATACATGACTGAAGTGAGGAAAGTATATCAGTTCCACTGACGCTGACATGGTAAACTGTGTGAGTATGTGGAACAGCACAGTGTGATGTAGCCTTTTCATCCCTCACCTTTGTGGGTTTCTGTCAAATATGATGTGAGTTAATTCTTTCACAAAGCTGTAAAACAATAATTTCTTACTTTTTAATTATCATTTGGTGACAGACATTGGATGAAGGGAAGGAGGAGGACATCATCTGGGGATAAACCAGTAAGAGGGTTTTGTCTATCAGCAGCTGTGCATGAGCCATCAGCAGCTGTGCACACACTCTTCACTGTTTTAGGATAAAATCATACAGAAAAGTATCACTCTAGATGGGGATGGTTTATGTATGTCAGCCCTCAACCAATCATGCTGCGAGCATATTCCTTCCTATGCTGGTCACTGCCCAGCCTCCAGCAATCCATCCTGGTGCATCTACACTTGACATCCTCTTCCACAGTAACATCACGTTAATGTTAACATCTTCCACACTTAACAACACATTAACATCATCCAAACCTTGCGTGTTTGAGTACACTAGGCATAAACATTCTGTTAGAGCTGGAATTGATGAGAAAAGCCACCTGTATGCTCGCGTGCTCGGCCATGCGTTTTCAGTCAGCATAATGTTCAGGAACACGGAAACAGCCACTCGGAGGTAGTGAAATGTCATCTAACTGGAGCCAACTGTTTTGTGTGTGAAAACAGATGTCACTCAAAACCTGGCCTTCTCTCCTCTCACCCCCTCCTCTTCCCTCGCTATCATGCACACACCGCACCAGCAAAGGTTCTGATTTCATTTTCAGCAGTATGAACCCAAAATGCCTGTGCTACTTCCATTGCCTTCACTCGGCTCCATTACCAGGCAGATGCCTGCCTCTTGCTCTCTTCCAATCTGCTCCATGAGAAGCATGAGACAGGCTTTGCAAGAGACAAGCTGTGCATAAAGGGTGAGCCTGTGAGACCTCTCCGCGGTTTCATTTCCAGCCACCATTTCCCGCTCTCAGTGTGGAGGCACACTGCCACAAAGCACCTTGCTGCTCGGTTCACCCAAGGTGAAATACAAACCCACCCGTTTTATTTTATTTCTGTTGGAAGAACAGGCAGGGCCGCCGGCTGCGGCCCTCGGGACAGCCCCGCATTCTGCCGGGGAGCCCCTCTCCTCCCCACTCCTCCCCTCCGCCCGGCGACCGTCGCCTCAGGCCGCACCGAGCACCACCCCGGCAGGCGGCACCGCCCACCACCGCCATGTGGAGGGAGGGAGGGAGGCCGAACCCCCCGCCCCGTGGGCCGCCGCACTCGCGTTCATATGTAGAGCCGCCGCCAGGCCCGCGCGCGCCGCGGCCCCGAGGGCAGAGCCCGCCCCCTCGCCGGCTCCTCCCCCTCCCCTCGGCCCGGCCGCCTCAGCTCCTCAAGGACTCCAGGGCGCTAAATGTCAGGCGGGTGGAGTGGCGCGGCCGCTGGCAGGGGGCGGGCGAGGGGAAGCAGTGCCAGCTCTGCGCGGGAGTGCGGTTCAGAGTCGGCGGCGCTGGCCATGCCGGGCGGCGCGGAGCTGAGCCCAGCCCAGCTCAGCCCAGCCCAGACGCGCCGCTGAAGGGCGCCGGCGGCGGCGAGGCTTCCCCGCGCCCGCCCCGCAGCATGGAGGCTGGGAAGCGCATCTCCTCTCCCGGCGGCCGGGACGATAGCAGCGCTAACGCCTTCCCAGCCAAGCCGGCGGCCCCGGCGAAGAAAGCCCAGAGCAGCCCCGGCGGCGGGGGCAGCGGCGGCGTGAAGGAGCATGGTAACTCGGTGTGCTTCAAAGTGGACGGCGGCGGGGGTGAGGAGCCCGTGGTGGGCTTCGAGGATGCCGAGGGGCCCCGGCGGCAGTACGGCTTCATGCAGCGGCAGTTCACCTCCATGCTGCAGCCGGGGGTTAACAAATTCTCCCTCCGCATGTTCGGCAGCCAGAAGGCGGTGGAGAAGGAGCAGGAAAGGGTTAAAACTGCGGGGTTCTGGATCATCCACCCCTACAGCGACTTCAGGTGAGCGCGGGGCTCCCGCGACCGCACGGGGGGTGGCCCCGCCGCGGGAGGCAGGGCGGTGCTCTCGCCGCCTCGCACCTCGCCCAGCAGAAACTTCGGCGTGCTGCGGACTGGGGGGGCGGCGGCGGCGGCGAGCACCGGCGCTCGCTCCGCGGCCGGCCGCGCCCCGCGGAGGTGAGGGGCTTCCCCGAAACTTCGGCGGGCACCGCCCGGCCCGCGCGGCGCGGTGGGGAGGCCGCGTGGGCAGCGGGGCCGTCCCGGGTTGGTCGCGTCGCGGGGGCCGCCGCATTCTCTGCGTCCGTCAGTCGGGGAGCGGGCGGGGATGCCGCCGGAGCGAGGCACGGCCCTGCCCAAGGGTGGGAGAGCTCGCTGGGGTGCACGCAGCGACAGTAACGTAATAATTTATTTAAAATCCTGGGGGCTGCGTTGGGCGCATGCCGGCCCCTTCCTAAGCGCCCGGCGTAAATGCTTGTTCATGGTGTCGCGTGAAGGAAGCACGTCTTTGTCAGAGTTGCAGCAAAATAACTTTATCCAAGCTAACGCTGTGTGGGAGAACGTTTTCAGAGACAGAGCGGTAAATGTGATGCTAAATTAGAACGTTGCTATCACGGTAAGTTGAAGGTATGCAAATTGGAATATTCGCATGAAAAGCAGTACAAATAAATTCCAGGGAAGAGAGATTTCCCTTTAAAGTTATATTTTAAATGAAGGATTATTTAATTTTGCTATATATGCCAGCTGGTTATATGCATTTGTAAATTTTGCACTCTACGATATTTGCTGAAGAACTATCAGTGGTGTTAAGCATATTTGATCAACGGCTTGATTTGAACAGCCTGCGTGTATACAGTAAGTGAATCACATTAGAAACCATTTTTTAAAAAGGAAAATCCAGAATGTTCAATAGTTACATGGATCTTCTAAGGAAAAAGTAGCTTAAATAGGACATGCTTCAAGAGGAAATACTTCCGAAATCTGAGTTTCTGTGGGACTATTCAGAGTGGGGTGTTAAGCAGTGCTAGCACCTTGCAGTCGAGCCCAAGAGTGGTACAGGTACAAGAGCAGAGGAGCAGGGCAGCACTCAGTTACGACTCAAAATCATGCTTCAAATCCCTGCTTTTTCCTGGGTGCCTGGAGGTAATAAGCTGCACTCATTCTTTTCCTGGAGTACCTTTTCCCTCTTGCATGCCAGCTCAGCTGCAATAGCAGGTGCATTAAGGGGGGAGAGAGCCAAGAGTCCACCCACTCCCTTTCTGCCAGCCGGAGAGGGGTGTAGCAGGTCACATATGGTGTTGTGGAAGCATGCGTAGGGGATTGGGGGGGGTCTGATAGCATCTTACTTACCCACGTGTGTGCATGAGTAACTTTATTCATGTGAGAATTATATTAAAATGAATGAGATTATTCTTGTGAGTAAATTCTCTCGTTTTGTAAGCTTGGATTCTGAGCGAGGTACACAACTGAACAATGTTTTGGGCAATAGGAGGTTATGCATCATATTTTGCACCATGTAACTTTTTAAGCTGATATGTGAAATAGGTGATAGGTATGTTGAATCTGTTTCATTACACAAATATCTTCTAATTCTGTCCTAATTTTTCCTGTGGGAAGGCTTAGAGATCATAGCATATGTTTGTTTATTTTTTTCAGTAGGAGTAAACAATACTGCATCCTTTTCAGGACTGTCATCTGCATATTCTTAAATTAACTGTATTTTCTGGGGATTTTATTATGTTTTTATTTTGTTAGAATGGATGCATTTGTTTTTTAAATAAAATTCATAGTCTTTCATTAGTCTTGGGATGATGTATCCTGATCTGGACCTAATTTTTTAGCCAGTAGGACTGTTTCAGTGAGAAATGTGAGATGTTTGTGTCGTTTCTCCTGAAATAATTGCAACTGTATAATGATAACATTCTTTTTGGGTGGCATTGTTTATAGAAACGCATGAAGAAGTTGTACTATATATTATATTCATCTTCCTATATGGGAATAAGGACAATGTTAGTAAGTGCCTCCTGACAAGCATCTCTGTACCAGAATAAATGCATATATAAGAGTGGAGTTGTTTTGATTTATTTTTGCATGTGATTTTGTAACAGTGTAATGCTTGTATATAGACAAGCCTTAAAGCTTCCAAAGAGACAGAAGTATTCTAATTTTACTGCATTAATGTTGATACCACCAAGGGAAAGAACTAAATTTTCTATTTTTCTATCAAAATAACAAGAAAAAGGTAAATTTAGCTATTATTAGGGTGTTTGTAGTACATATGAAAATGAACATCACAGTAAATTTTAAATATAGGCACACTTAGGAGAATATTGGGTTAACCATGTAAGACATGGGAAAAATCTGGTACAGGTTCCTGTGGATTGTCGTGTGGTTTTTTGTTTGGGTTTTTTTTCCTCTGGTTCTGAATGCTCATATACATTTGCTGAGATACTTTGATGCATTTGGTTACATTTATTGACCTCATTCTCATGATTTTTATAAAACATATGTTTATCTACACACCGAGCAATATTTTGCTGTGTCGTTTGGGGGGGCAGGCAGTGTCCCTGCGCCCTCCTGCCCCCCTTTTTTGGTACGAACAGTGTGGAAGCTGTGTCTGTAAACTCAGTGCTCTTTGAATTGGTTACTTGCATCCTTATGGGGCTTGGTCTCTAGTTTTATGGCTCTTCGTCTTGCCTGTGTTTCAGGGAAGAATTTGCTCTTCATCAGACAGATACACCCTTGGAGAGTTAAATTCAATAAGTATTACATAATTTTTCCACAAGGAGACCATTTTGTTCCTGGTTGTCTCTTCCCAATCTTCTGAGGTTAATGTCTAATTTGAAAGCTGTTATGTAAACTGAGCACTTAATGCACATCAAACCCAGCAAAAGACCTCTCTCTGTTTATCTCTTCGCAGCTGTGATTACTGCATCTCTAAACTTGGACAACAATTCTGTGTAATTGCATGACTCACAAAAGTAAATTTATTGTCAGTGTTTCGGTTAGAATTTATTGAAGTCCTGCATGCTTTCTGTGAGATACCAAGTGCCTCCGGTCATCCCTACTTGTGTGCAGAACGAGCCCGCGGGAGAGCATCACCGAGCCAGCCCTGTGGCCTCGCAGCCACCGGATGAGAGCAGCATGAAGCCAACGGGAGATGCAAGCAACTGCACGTGGTTCTCACTCATTTCATAGCAGAGTTGCGGTGGTGGATCTGGGCTTCGGGTGACTTTTATATGTTACGGCCTTCTGGTATTAGTGGAAGTGTATGTGGCTGATTTTTAAGACAATTACTCAGTGTCCTTAGGCACATCAGGACTTTCATTAACGCTCAGAGGGCTTGCTTACACATGCCTGGACTGTTGGGTCCAGCCCTGTGGCATCTCCCTCCCTCCCTGTCTACGAGTACACAGAGAAACTCTCACTGTCATGGAAATCTTGTTTTTGTTACCACATCAGCTAGGGCATCTGTAGTAAGTGTTCTAAAAAGAAATCAGAGTTACTACCTCCAGAGTCACAAGGGAGAGGCATCTTTTGACAAGAAAGAGCAATGTATGAGAAAGACTGAGTGGGAATAATATGTGTGTGAGTAAATGTAGCCTTCGCACTCTGATGGTTCCAGTTCTTAATTTGATGTTTGGGAACAGCCTGTGACTGAAAGTGGGGACAGAAGTTTTAATTGGCTTCAAGATGAAGTGAAGTAAGACTGTGATGTGATAACAGAAAAGTAAAAGCAGAATTAATTCTAAAACTTGAACAGAAAATTTCAGAGCATAGTGAATAGTAAAGGTATGCCAGATTTTTTTTAACATGTGGCATTTCAGTTTCAAAACCTTTTTGTATACACATTTGAGGGTTATCATGTAAACCTATGAGGTTTATCATATAAACCTTTATAAATCATATAAGGCTCTACTGATGCTACCTTGTAAGTAAATTTAATGTCAGGTTTTAATGGGTTTTAATCAAGGTGAAAGACTAATATTTGCATATGTACATCTAGGTGCTCATGGAAGAATATTTTTATGTCTGTTGCTATTAAAAATATTCTCTTATTTTATGCAACCCATCCATGTTGTCATGCACATGTGCAGCTTAATTTTTCAGTTAAGTATGTGCCAAAGTGTAAGTCATAATTGCAACGTATTAGTCTGCCTCATGTTTTTTATTATACTTCTCTCAATTTTGAACTTACATTTGCCTTATGCATCAACTTTCTTTTTAATTTTTATGTATCTTTTGGACCTGCCTTTGACCACCAGCAGTCACCCTAACATGGTAGACTGTATGTTATATGTGCAGCTCACATACATATTTCTAAAATTTGTGCATGTATTGATTTAAAACCTGTTCTTCCTTGGGACCAGTCTTCACTCTATGTGTTATACCTATCATTTATATTTTAAGAAGCTTAGGGTAAGCACTTTGTCCCTCTCTTTTGTCACATGTCTGTAATGTCTCAGTTAAAGCTAATGAGATTTATCTTTTTGTGAGCTGTTACATACTTAGGTTTATACAGAGCAGTAGAGTTTGAAAGTAATGTTATATGTGATGAAGACAAAATGTGTTATATCATACTTAAGTGTAATTGATATAGTAATGTAATTGATATATGTAAAATTAAGTATAAAAATCATGTTGGTTTATATTAAATAGATCAGTTACAAATTAGTGTGGGTTTTAATGGATACATTATGTCACTGGTAGTGTAGGAGTATGAAATACCTGTAGTTTGGGATTCTGAAGGTAGTCATCTCAGTCTTTTTGCTCAGGATTTGTCATGAGGTTCTCTTACAGTATTGAGACTTTTGAATTATTTGCTAATAAACTGATAATCAGGATTTATAATTATACTGTATACATTCCTTGCACAAACCGATTTCTTTTGGCTTTTATTTTTATTTATGTTTTTATGACTGAAGCACAGTTTTAGCTAGGGCTGTCTTTCATGTATCATTTTCATATACTGTTGTGGTGATTATAATTTTTATTTCTATGAAAGAAAAACTTCGTACAGTTAAACTATTCCTATTACATGAGCATTCACTCTTTGTACGTGACTAAACATAAAGAATCATTTAGTATTAAAAAGATTATTAGTAGTGCTTAGCTTTTTATTTGCGGCATTCCAACAATTTTTGCACTTCTTTAAATGCCCCAAAGGATAAAATGACAAAATTGTAGCATTAATCTAAACAATGCATTTATAATGTTGAAAAATTCTTTCTGACAGTACATTATATATTAAGCTTTATAATAGTTCCTCAGGTAAAATGCAAATCCCATAAAGGTAGGCTGAAGAGAAATATAATAACGGTTCTCAAATGCATAAATGGATGTTACAAAGAGGAAAGAAATTACATAGAAGTAATGGGGTGAAATTGCAGCAAGAAATATCGAAATTAGACATTTAGGAAGCAGGACCAAAAATAAGTAACAAAATATTCTATTGGAAATGCTTTGATGTGGAATATGGGCCAGAAATGCATTAGGTTCTTTATCATCTTCAGTTCCTGTTATTTTTAATATTGAATAATGTCTCATCGTTTGCTGTCACTGATTCATTTGTTATGAAATCTAGTTGACAAAAGCTAGCTACTGGCGTTTCTTTTTGTACCAGTTATAAGCATGTATTAGTGAAAATGGATATGTAGAAGTGTACATTGTGCTTTTGGGCTTGTGAGGGTCGTGTTCTTGTCCTCTTAGAAATTTTCTTCAAGAACCGCAAAAGAAAGTCAGCCAAGTCCACCTGAGGTTGGTGCAGCAGCCACTCACCTTCCAGTCCTCTAGGGAATGTGGGAAGGTTTATACCTTTATTTGTGCAAGGAAAGCAATGCATTTTATTGATAAGACAATAAGACATCCTTCTGTCTCTGGATAATGCAGAATACTAATGTATAGCTTGAGCTCACATATATGTTGAACATGTCCCAATTTTTATTATGTCCATTCTAGTCCTGGAATAACAGTCCATTCACTGCATTTTTTTTTTTTCAAACTTTGGACATGTTATATACTTGAACATAGAGTAATGTTTACAGCAGAGAAAGAGCTCAGTAAATGTAACTCAAATAATTCCTCAGTTCTTTGAGGTACTTTTAATTTAACTTGGGATGTTTTGAAGATCACCTGCAGCACCTATGAAGAAGTACACAAGTGCATTTTTTTCTGCAGGATGCTTAATTTTAGAATAAAGGCAAATGAATTCACCATGATTTTGAGATATGTTTAAAAAAAACCCCAAAACAACAAACCAAAACATTACAGAATTCCTATGGGTAATCTAAAAGATGATGTTTTGGGGGTGTTATATGTGAGTCTTTAAACTTTGACCCAGGATGCTTAATATCATGAGACTTCCTCTTCAGTTTTCTGTTTTTTTTTTTTTGTTTTTTTTTTTTTTTTTTCCCCACTGGTTATTTTAGCAAGACTACACATTTTTGAATGTGTACTGGCACTTTATTTGTTAGTTCATCAAAATAAGCAATGCTTATAATCATGTCAGTAAAAAGTTTTTCTTAATATTAGGTTTCTTGGACTTGAGTGTATGGAGGGAACTGTGAATTGGAATACTACGTAAAATCATGGAATAGTAAATAAAGGTCTGGGTTTAGGATTTGGTTTGAGGGGTTTGGTGACTACAAAGCTGAATAAAAAAATGCATAACGTTTGATAAATTGTTTAGGCTTTTTTATGATTATATAATCAAGTTAAAATTTGAGTGGCTCAGTTTCTGATTGTTCAGTCTGGGGTAGGTTTTTCAGAGTACTCAGACTTCTGAAATCAGAGGTCACTTAAAAAGTATGAATCTTTACCTCTGCATTTCTGTCTACCTATCTAAGATCGGTGACACTGTAATATTTAATTAAACTTTGTCAGCTTTTTTGAGAAGCTCGGTTTGAAGGCTCAGTTTGAATTATGAAAATTAGTAGAGAAACTTAATTTGGTTGTAAATAAGCGGTATCCATTCTCACCTCTGCTTTCACTCAACAGCATGCCTGAGAGCTGTTTTCTATGTCAATGTACAATTTTTGAGAGAGAAAAAATCTCTAACCTACTTTGCAATGTTTAATTTTTAATCTGACAGTACAGTTATTGTTAATTGCTTGAAAGTCCTTTAGCTGTCTATTCCCTGATTCTTTCCCAGAGGCATGATCTAATTTTAAAAACCACAGTGTATTCAGCTCTAATTATTGGAGGGCTTGTTCTAGACACATAGTAAGGTATGTTAATGACCAAAAACTGTATCAGCTGGAGTCAATGTCAGTATTAGCTCAAGGACACTGTCATTTAGCTTCCATAAAATCTCTGCTAATATCTTTTAATCTGATGATAGTCAGATTCAGGCAATCTGCATGGTATTTTGAAATAATCTTATTGCCTTGGTTTGCACTGCAACCGGAACAAGTCTGGAGTAAACTGGTGTTCTGAAAATATTAATTTGATTACAAAAGAAATGCAGTCTGTTTCCATTATATATATATATATATATATATAAAAAAAACCCCAACCCAAACCCATTCTTATTTATGCCAGTGAAATTCCCACAACTGGAGTTGCAGCATGTAGCTAAGAACAGAATTTTGTTCTTATTTTATTAACTTCTGTGCTGTTTATGTGGATGTTTTATCTAATGAAGCATGTTATTTAACAAACAATTTGATACGCTATTGGAATTTAGCGTGCTGCTGACATAAATACATTTTCAATCTCTAAAAATTTCATATTTATTAAAAAATTCTTATTAAGATATTTCGCTTTAAGCTGAAAAAACACAGATTGCTTTATGCTCACAGTCAAAGCTAGTTTAATATAGAAAATGATAGTCAAGTCTGCTACTGTCAGGAATAAGGTTTTTTTTGGGGTTTTTTGTTTTTTTTTTGTTTTTTTTTAAATGATGTAATTTAAAATAGCCAATATACATAAAAATTGCTTTGACTGCATGGGGTTTTTTTAGGTATTATTGTTCTTTTTCTTCCAGTTCTTAGTCTACAGTCCACTGAAGCTTATGCTTGTGCTTAACCTTCAGTATGTGAAGAACCCCACAAAAATAAAATGTGCCCTCATGATATCAAATCTTCCAATTCTATACGTAGTGTATTCTGGTTGCCTCCATGTTTTTCTCTCCTGTCAGCAAAGTATGGAAGTATTGATGTTACCTTGGCTGGTTCTGTTGTATCTTAAAATAACTTACCAGATCCTCAAAGCAGCACCTCTCTTTGGCATGACTGCAGCAATATGCAGTGTTGTTCTGATATGATCTGAACTTTAAGCAAATCTGTAGATAGCAGTAAATTTAGGATAATATATCATAGGATCCTAATGATAAATGATTATTCTAACTTGCTCTAGGTCAAAGCTATTGACAGTTGTCCTGGTCTCAGCTGGGATAGAGTTAATTTTCTTCCTAGTAGCTGTCATAGTGCTGTGTTTTGGATTTAGGATGAGAATAATGTTGATAACACACTGATGTTTTAGTTGTTGCTAATTAGTGCTCACACTGGTCAAGGACTTCTCAGCTTCCCATGCTCTGCCAGGGGCACAAGAAGCTGGGAGGGGGCACAGCCAGGACAGCTGACCCAGACTGGCCAAAGGGCTTTTCCATACCATATGGCATCATGCTCAGTATATAAACTGAGAGAGTTGGCTGGGGGGCAGCAATCGCTGCTCTGGGACGGGCTGGGCATCTGTTGGTGGGTGGTGAGCAATTGCATTGTGAATCACTTGCTTTGTATATTATTATTATTACTACTACTATTTTACTTTATTTCAATTATTAAACTGTTCTTATCTCAACCCACGAGTTTTCTCACTTTTACTCTTCTGATTGTCTCCCCCATCCCACTGGGGTGGGGGGAGAGTGAGCGAGTGGCTGTGTGGTGCTTAGTTGCTGGCTGGGGTTAAACCACGACAGTCCTTTTTGGTGCCCAACATGGGGCACGAAGGGTTTGAGATAATAACAGATTAATCAGAGTGTATTAAGGAATTTGTATCTGTTAACAGTTGCTGGTCATAATATTGATTCATCTGTTCTCAGTATTAGTCTACCTGATCTGCACCATGCTCTTGTTTCTGCAGTACGTGTTAAAAAGATTGGTGTTGGGTTTTGCAGTGCTCTGCAGTGATTAGTGATGTTTTGCCTGGGAGATTTGTTATTAAAACACTGACCTTGAGCCTTATCTGGTATTTGGGTTCTGTAGTGAAGCCATTACTGTACTTTGGGTACCACCTCATGGAGACAATTAGCAATTATACCTCTTCCTCTGAGAGGTTTTCTATGGAGGAAATACAGAATTGGCACCTTCACTGCCTTCTTCTATGATGCTTCCTCCTTCATTGCAACAACTTTTCAGTATCTTGAACATCCTTGGGTAGTTAAGATACATCTATTGATAGTTCTCGGGAATAATGTTCAGGTTTTGTTAATAAGCATTTTAAGAATATCATCCAGAGATCTGCTCCAAGGCTGGATAGTTATGAGTGGCAGGGTGTGTGGGAGAGCATGGGCAAATGCCTAGGACGGTGGGCCCCTCCAGTATTTTGGAACTTCACCCCTGAACAAGTGCAGAATCCTGAAAAACTAGTAAAGTATCTTGAAAAAGCATGCTGTAACCCTGGCAACTCCAGAGACCCACAGATCACTGCAATATGCTGGGGCCTGGCCCATGCCTACCGAGCACTGTTCAATAGTACTCAGAACCCTCAAGGGGAAGAGAAGGTCTCTGGATCTGACAAAAAAACAACAGGCATTGTGGCTATGCCAACCCCTGCGACAGGGACTGTGGCTGAACCAGAGAACCAGCCCGTGCTGGTATCAGTCGACCCTATAATCAAGAAAAAAATACACAAGAAAATCGGCTCGTTTAGTAAGGGCTGAAGATGAACCAGGGCCATCACAAGAACAGGAGAAGGAAGAGGCAGAACCCACAAATGAAATGGCAACCACACAATCCCTGTCCCTGAGTGAGCTGCGAGATATGTGAAAAGATTTTAGTCGTCCTGGTGAGCACGTTGTCATCTGGCTGCTCAGATGCTGGGATAACGGGGCCAGTAGCCTGGAATTAGAGGGTAGGGAAACCAAGCAGCTGGGATCCCTTTCTAGGGAAGGGGACATTGACAAAGCGATTGGAAAAGAGGCACAAGCCCTCAGCCTCTGGAGGCGACTCCTGTCAGGCATGAAGGAAAGGTGTCCCTTCAAGGAAGATGTGATATGTCACCCAGGCAAGTGGACCACCATGGAGAGAGGTATCCAGTACCTGAGGGAATTAGCTGTGTTGGAGGTGATTTATAATGACCTGGACAATGAGCAGTTATCCAAAGATCCAGATGAAGTCCAGCGCACATGACCCATGTGGCGGAAGTTTGTATGGAGCGCACCATCATCACATGCAAACTTATTAGCAGTAATGACATGTAAAGAAAGAGATGAAGAGATGGTGGACGAACTGGCTGGCCAACTCTGGCAATACGAGGAAAGTCTCTCTTCCTCCCTACGGGCCTGCGTCTTGGCTGTGAAAAAACTATCTGAAAAACTGTCCCGGGAGTTCCATCAACTCAAAGAGGATATGTCCTACTCTCCACCTGTACAGACTGGTATCTCAGCCATTAAGAGTAAGTGTCCCTCTGCTCAAGAGAGAAAGTATAGTGAATATACACTATGGGCCACCCTGTGGTTTTATCTGCGTGACCATGGAGAGGACATGAGGAAGTGGGATGGAAAATCTACCTTGACCCTAGAGGCACGGGTACATGAGTTGCAAGGAAAAACAGCTACATAAGGGGGTTCTTCCAGGAAAATTGCTGCTCCAGTTTCCAGTGAGCAGTTCCCCAGACAGAGCAGAAGGGCTGATTTTGCTTCCGATCTTAATAAAGGGACTTTTGATTTGTGTTTACAAGTGAGTAAGGAATACTATGACCAGGACTAGAGGGGCCCTGCCTCCAGCCAGGTGGAGGAAAGGGACAACCGGGTGTACTGGACTGTGTGGATTCGATGGCCTAGTGGACACCGGTGCACAGGGTACCCTAATGCCATCAAGCTATGAAGGGGCAGAACCCATCTGTATTTCTGGAGTGACAGGGGGATCTCAACAGCTGACTGTATTGGAGGCTGAAGTGAGCCTAACCAGGAACGAGTGGCAGAAGCATCCTATTGTGACTGGCCCAGAGGCCCCATGCATCCTTGGCATAGACTACCTCAGGAGAGGGTATTTCAAGGACCCGAAAGGGTACTGGTGGGCTTTTGGTATAGCTGCCTTGGAGATGGAGGAAATTAAACAGCTGTCTACCCTGCCTGGTCTCTCAAAGGACCCTTCTGTTGTGGGGTTGCTGAGGGTCAAAGAACAACAGGTGCCAATCGCCACCACAACGGTGCACTGGCAGTAATATCGCACCAACTGAGACTCCCTGATTCCCATCCATAAGTTGATTCCTCGACTGGAGAGCCAAGGAGTGATTAGCAAGAGTTGCTGTCCCTTTAACAGTCCCATATGGCCCATATGCAAAAGTCTAATGGAGAGTGGAGACTAACAGTAGGCTATCGGGGCCTGAACGAAGTCACGCTGCCGCTGAGTGCTGCCGTACTGGACGTGCTAGAACTTCAATATGAATTGGAGCCAAAGGCAGCCAAGTGGTATGCCACAACTGATATCGCTAATGCATTTTTCTCAATCCCTTTGGCAGCAGAGTGCAGGCCACAGTTTGCTTTCACTTGGAGGGGGGTCCAGTACACCCGGAATCAACTGCCCCAGGGGTGGAAACACAGCCCCACCACTTGCCATGGACTGATCCAGACTGCACTGGAACAGGGCAAAGCTCTGGAACACCTGCAATACATTGATGACATCATCGTGTGGAGGAATACAGCAGCAGAAGTTTCTGAGAAAGGGAAGAAAATAGTCCAAATCTTTCTGAAGGACGGTTTTGCCATAAAACAAAGTAAGGTCAAGTATTGTACTCCTTCACGAGTGAAAGCAAGTTTTCCTTTATTTTTTTCCTGTAAGGGGACCATAAAAAACATATGTTTTATATCTAATGTTGCCATCCATGGGTGTGCAGCTGCTTGCAGTGTGGCAGTTAAAGTTGCAATATTAGGAACTGCAACTGTTAGTGGGGCTGTGTTGGCGTTTAAATGCCAGTAATCAATTGTCAATTGCCATCTCCCATCTGGTTTTCTGACGTGGGCCAAACCAGTGAATTATATGGGGAGTGGGTTCTGGAAATAATTTGTCGTTTTTCCAAATCAGCTATTATTTCAGAAATTCTAGCTCGTGCCGCAGCAGAAATTGGATACTGTGGGATGTTAGTAATCTTTCAATCAGGGAGTGCTGGAGCTGCGTGGAGCAAACGCCCTGTAGCTTCCCAGTATTTGTTTGGGTTAGGATTAATATTTGAACCGAAGGACCACACACTGCCATTCGGCAAATGCCAGGTTTGTCTGTTTAAAACATCAAATTCTAAAATGTTTTCATTATGATCTTTAAGTGCAAAGCGAATAGAGGACACATGTTTCTCACCAGGGAGCCAGAAATTAACCTTAGCAATTTGGCAAATAGCACTTGCTCTGTTTACTTTGGTAGTTTTAACTCTTTGCTGTCCAGGTCGTATACCCAGCTTCTCAGCATCCTGTTGTGTTAATACTGAAAATTGTGCCCCTGTATCTATTAGAAATTTTGTCAATTGTTGTCGAGATCCAATTGGGATTAAAATATATGGGCCATTATTATTTATCCATTGATAGGATTCCACTTGCCGGACAGACAGACCCAATTGTCATCCAGGTGCTATTCGTTTTTTGATCTCGAATTTTGGGGAAGGAAAGGGTCGTTATCTCCTTTCTGAGTTTGAGTGTTTGAAGTGTCAGCAATGTTTCGAATCACATGAAGTAGATTCTGAACAGCATTGGCAGATTGTCTTTGAAGCATACTTTTTGGGATGCCTAATGCTAGTGCTTGATTATATAGTTCCCTCTACCTTGATTGGCGATCAGTGGGCTTTGGTTCTTGTGAATTATTTTGGGATAATTGTTTAATTTGTCTAATGTTACGGCTTGTATTTCTGGCTTCAACAGGAGGATTATCCCATCCTATCTCTCACCCATGATTTATGATGACATGCATTAATGTTGCTCAGGTGGGGAGATCTCTGTGTGCCAGAGCGTCTTCCCATTCCTCAGCACCCAATAAATCATTAAAATCTCTGTCATTCTTTGTTTCTCTTTCCTTTCCTGCTGTACCTGTTTTTGCAGTTGTTCAATTTGCAGGGATAGCAATATCTCAGTTTTCTTTCTGCCTTCTACTTCTCTCAGATCTTGTATGTCTTTATCAAATTTTTCTCTATCCTGACAGGCAGCTTCTAAGCAGGTACCCAGCATTTTGCAAATAATTTCTTTTCCTTTACCCTCTTTTACATGAGCCCTGGCCACCTGTAGTTGTTTTTCCACAGCTTCCCAGTCCCAGTCATGCCAGTTATCACGAGCTCATTCATCTGAGAATTCAGGAAGTGGACTTATTCCATTTTTTTGTAAGTATTCAGTGATACTACTTGCCATCCTGCTGACTACGCCAGTTTGTCACGGATGAGTGGTTAGGCTGCTTAAAAATCACCGTCAAAGATATTTGCAAATAGTTATTTTAATAGAAATTTATAAAAGTGTGATTTAACAGAGTTCGCTGGCAAGGTTCACTCTATTACTTATTAAACGAATAGAATATATATATGAAGAGAAAGAAACAGGAAATCGAGCCCGAAGAAAATACAAAGAGGAAAAGGGGAGCCCTCCCGTTGAGTCATGAGGTTCAGAGTGAACCCCCTTGCTTTCTGAACTCCTTTTCAGAGAGGAGCCTAGGTGTGGCTGGATCAATCCTAGTCTCAGACTTGGTCAACAGTTTATGTCTAAAGGATTATATATGTTTAGCAGCAGTTTAAGGTTTGTTTGCAGTAAGGAGAGAATCACAAAAATTTAGCAATAACTAATCATGAATTAATCTAGCATCTACAAAGTGATTAAATGAGGTTTACTATAATATTTGAATTGATTCACACACACATACACACATACGCAATAGGCCTAAATACTCATTATATGTGCAGTTAAAGGTACCTATTTAAATATGCAATAAAGGCACCAATAAAAATTCCTTGCCAGGTTTAGTGAAATACTCACTGTAAATGACTGTCTCAATGGGTGAAAGTCGAACCTCGAGGAGCAAGGAGCACCAGAGATCAGCTCATGCAAACTTAACAGTTCGTGGCTCTGAGAGGTGTCCCACTCAGAGGGGGATTCTGGTGCAGCCCACTGAGGTCCAGGAGAGCTCAAAGCGTCTCAACTTGGCAGTGCTGTTTATAGAGTCATGAGATGATTGACTTTAGGCATCAGTAAATTTCCATTCTACTATCACAGCCTGTGTTGAAAATTAATGAAGTTCTCAAAAATTCCAGTGATGCTGGTAGAGATCTTCCAGAGTTACAGCCTAGGTAAGATAGGCCCCATGTAAGAGTTTCGATACGGTCAAGGGATGCTTAACTGCCAAACTCATTACACAAAGGCCAAGTTTTGACAGGAGTTACTGAGATTGTGAGGCAGGTGCAGCTCCTGAACACCTGCAGTATATTGATGACATCATCGTATGGGGCAACACAGCAGAGGAAGTGTTTGAGAAGGGGAGAAGAATAATCCAGATTCTTTTGAAAGCTGCTTTTGCTATAAAAAAAAAGTAAGGTCAAAGGATCTGCACAGGAAATCCTTTTTTTAGGAATAAAATGGCAAGATGGATGTTGTCAGATCCCAATGGATGTGATCAACAAAATAACAGCCATGTCTCCACCAACTAACAAAAAGGAAACACAAGCTTTCTTGGGTGTTGTGGGTTTTTGGAGAATGCATATTCAAGGTTATAGTCTGATTGTAAGCCCTCTCTATCGAGTGACCTGGAAGAAGAATGACTTTGAATGGGGCCCTGGGCAGCAGCAAGCCTTTGAACAAATTATAAACAGGAGATAGTTCGTGCAGTAGCACCTGGGCCAGTCCGGACAGGACAAGATGTAAAATATGTGCTTTACACCTCAGCCGGGGAGAATGGCCCCACCTGGAGCCTCTGGTAGAAAGCACTGGGAGAGACTTGAGGTTGACCCCCTAGGGTTTTAGAGTTGGGGATACAGGTGATACGAGGCCTGCTATACTCCAACTGAAAAAGAGATATTGGCAGCATATGAAGGGGTTCGAGCTGCTTCGGAAGTGGTTGGTACTTAAGCACAGCTCCTCCTGGCAGCCCGACTGCCAGTGCTGGGCTGGATGTTCAAAGGGAGGGTCCCCTGCACACATCATGCAACTGATGCTACATGGAGTAAGTGGGTCGCACTAATCACACAACAGGCTTGAATGGGAAACCCCAGTCGCCCAGGAATCCTGGAAGTAATCGTGGACTGGCCAGAGGGCTGAAACTGGAGTATCGCCAGAGGAGGAGGTGATGCCTGCTGAGGAGGCCCCACTGTATAATAAACTGGCAGAAAATGAGAAGCAATATGCCGTGTTCACTGATGGGTCCTGTCGTCTTGTGGGGAAGCATCAAAGGTGGAAGGCCTCTGTATGGAGTCCTATACAACAAGCGGCAGAAACTGCTGAAGGAGAAGGTGAATCGAGTCGGTTTGCAGAGGTGAAAGCCATCCAGCTGGCTTTAGATATTGCTGAATGAGAAAAGTGGCCAATGCTCTATCTCTATACTGACTCATGGAGGGTGGCAAATGCCTTATGGGGGTGGTTGCAGCAGTGGAAGAAAAGAAACTGGCAGCGCAGAGGTAAACCCATCTGGGCTGCCGCATTGTGGCAAGATATTGCTGCCCGGGTAGAGAACGTGGCTGTAAAAGTACGTCACGTAGATGCTCATGTACCCAAGAGTTGGGCCGCTGAAGAGCATCGAAACAACCAGCAGGTGGATCAGGCTGCTAAGATTGAAGTGCCTCAGGTGGGTCTGGACTGGCAACATAGGGGTGAATTGTTTCTAGCTCAGTGGGCCCATGACACCTTGGGCCATCAAGGAACATATATAGATGGGCTCGTGATCGAGGGGTGGACTTGACCATGGACACTATTGCACAGGTTATCCATGAATGCAAAACATGCCCTGCAATCAAGCGAGCCAAGCGGTTCAAGTCTCTCTGGTATGGAGGACGATGGCTGAAATATAGATATGGGGAGGCCTGGCAGATTGATTATATCGCACTTCCACAAACCCGCCAAGGCAAGCGCCATGTGCTTACAATGGTGGAAGCAACCACCGGATGGCTGGAAACATATCCTGTGCTCCATGCCACCGCCCGGAACACTATCCTGGGCCTTGAAAAGCAAGTCCTGTGGCGACATGGCACCCCAGAAAGAATTGAGTCAGACAATGGGACTCATTTCCAAAACAGCCTCATAGACACCTGGGCCAAAGAGCATGGGATTGAGTGGGTATATCACATCCCCTATCATGCACCAGCCTCCGGGAAAATAGAATGATACAATGGACTGTTAAAGACTACGCTGAGAGCAATGGGAGGTGGGATATTTAGACGTTAGGATACACATTTAGCAAAGGCCACCTGGTTAGTCAACACTAGGGGATCTGCCAATTGAGCTGGCCCTGCCCAATCAAGACTTTTACGTAATGTAGAGGGGGATAAAGTCCCTGTAGTGCACATAAAAAATATGCTGGGGAAGACAGTCTGGGTTACTCCTGCCTCAGGCAAAGGCAAACCCATTCGTGGGATTGCTTTTGCTCAAGGACCTGTGTGCACTTGGTGGGTGATGCGGGAGGATGGGGAAGTCCGATGTGTACCTCAAGGGGATTTGATTTTGGGTGAAAATAGCCAATTAACTGAATTGTATGATGTTAATTGCTATATAATCCTGTATATCATCACTTTTATGGTGGCTATATGCCATATCAACGGTACTACAGTAAGAATCTCCCAGATTAATGAAGAATGAACTCTGAGGAAACCGAGCAAAGTGCAGTGGTGATGGAACCAGAACTGGCTTCAGCATGCACCAGTCCAGCACCACGCACCATCTCTCCTGCCCCGAAAGACTGTTATGATGGTTGAAGCCCAAAGTCATGGACTGAATGAACTCAATGGACTTTTTAGAGGGATGGCCCATAGACTAAGGAAATGATATCTATGTGTGTATATATATCAAAAGACAGGAAAAGTAGTGGTGATTATTGGCATGTATTGGAAAGCGTGGGACCTGGACATGATGTAGATGGTATAGACTAAGGGGTGGATACTGTCCTGGTTTTGGCTGGGATACAGTTGGAGGGGCGTCGTCGATCGCTGCTCGTGGAAAGGCTGGGCATTGGTTGGCAGGTGGTGAGCAATTGCATCGTGCATCACTTGCTATGTATATTATTATTATTATTATTACTACTACTACTACTACTATTGCTACTATTGCTACTACTAGTAGTAGTGTTTTACTTTATTTCAATTATTAAACTGTTTTTATCTCAACCCATGAGTTTTCTCATTTTTACTCTTCCGATTCTCTCCCCCATCCCACCGGGGTGGGGGAGTGAGCGAGCGGCTGTGTGGTGCTTGGTTGCTGGCTGGAGTTAAACCACAACAATATACAAAACGTTTATAAGATATATACAGTAAGATCTATCCAACTCTACCCAGGGAATGGAACTGAGACGTTTTCCATCAGGCTCTTGAGTGACTTCTGTCTGTTTGTTCATTCCAGGAGGACTTATGATTTCTGTCTGGTAGAGAAATTACTATGAAACCAGTAGTAGGCAATACTACCCCCTAAAACATCCTATTACTGCCTGACAGTACATACTTGCAAGCTTCTGGGTTCCCCAAACACATCCTGGGCTACAGGTTCCTTGGGATGGCTGCATATGTGCTTGTTTGCGCTCGATTTCTCAGTGAAGATAACACAGCCAAGCTTGTCTGTCACCTTGTCTTCACTGCCAGACAAGCTCAGTAGTAAAGCAAAGATTTCCTTGCTCCAACTAGGGATTAGTCTGTCAGACAAGAACTTGGAATCAAAACATAAGTAGTAAAATAAATAAAGCATATACCTCAAGCTTCAGTTAATAATTGGGTACCTTTCTTGTTACCTACCTTACCAAGTATACTTCAGAGATTTCCTGTTTTTCAGATCTGTGTCCCCATTGTTTATGGAAACTGTTATCTAGGTGAATCCCTAAATACTGAATCCTGCTTTTGATGTCTTTTCTTTATAGCATTTCTTATGGTCTAATTTTCAGGTAGTAAAATCCTGCTATAGACAACTTGCATTTCTCATTTGAAAGTTAGCAAGAGCATGATGATGTAGTCCCTGACAGATCAGTTGCATAGTTGGTTTTGGTTTGGGTTTTTTTTTTTTTTTTTTGAAAACAACTTCTCTTTTCCCTCATTCTGTTTTTCCTTCCCCCTCCTACATTCCTTCCTGAAGATATAATGAATTCCTTTATATAAATGGAAATGGTGCATTGATTTTTTTTTTTAAATTTGTTAGCTCTGCTATGCAGTTTTTCATTGTTACTGAGTCTGTTAGCTAGAAGATACTGAGCTGTTAGTTCAAACTAGCAGGGAGAAGTTAGCCTAGGTATTCTTCATAGTGTCTTGGAGTTTGTAAATAAAGACCTTGTAATAATTAAAAAAAAGTAATTGCATGCACATTTTCTATTTCCCATGACTTGGGCAGGTTGGCAACTTTCTGTTGAGAATGCACCTGATGCAATTGAACATGCTGTTGCCATAGACCTAGTAACAAGATACTTTGCCCAAATTGTCCCCTCAGCCCGTTTATTGCCAGCTTGGGAATTCTAGTGTTGCATACATCTAAGATATAATTATAAGAAACACACTTCTGTAATGCAAAGGGAGTGTGGTATCAAGAGTAAGCAAGCACTGCCAGATGGTAGGCAATCTAACAGAGCATTTAAAAAGGGTCAAAATCGAAAATGTCTGAAATCCGATGGCTTATTAAGCAATAGACGTTGCATGTATGGAACAAGTGAGAGAGAAGTAACCTAATTTAGGTGCTCACATGACCAAACCTGACTTTTAATTGCATACATCTTGTCATACATCTTGGCTCAACAACCATTTCATATGACTAAGTTAAAACAGATTAACAAATATATTTCAAGCCTATAATCTGCCATAATTCAATAAATACTTTCAACACATAGGTTTGTAAATGTAATACATATTGCTTTTAGAAATGGATCTTGACCATCTATTTCAGTGTTGCATATACCTGTGACAAACTGTAATGGAACCTCATTTTTTAATTACAACCAGCAGTACTGCTGCTGGCAAAGGTGTACTGGAAAGAGAAAAGGCCTCACTGCATGTAAAGGCAATCTTTCCGGACTGCTTGATATTGCATGTTATCTCCTGTTTCGCAGATCAAAAAACATCTTATAAATAAGTATACATAGGTTGTTTTGTCGTTGGTTTTTTTTTTTTGGAAGGCATTTGATTGTTTGCTTTTTTAAGAATAACCAAAGCCATTTCATTTGAAAAAAAACTTCTTTGTTTCCTTATACTGAATTATATTGCAAAAGAGCCATTCAGCAATCGCATTCCATTACACTGACCAATGTTCATAAATGTCAGAGACAGATTTTACATCCCCAGAAACTTGGTTTGTATTCCAAACCTCTACCCTTCACTTAGCTGCTCGCAATGACAGTACATGAGGTTTTGCTCAGGCCTGCTTGCGTGGAGCTTGCTGGAGTGTTAGAGGCTAAATAGCATGAAAAGATGATGAGGAGCAGAGGTAAAACTAACAAGATCACGGTTACATAGGCCAATAACTAGAACATCTTTGAACATCATGTATTCTCTTGTTTGCTTCGCTTGCTTTTCTGGGTTTTCCTTTTTGTTTTAAACAAGTGAATATCAGGTCTGTCTGATCACTGCTCTGTCTAGCTACATAATTAGCTGATTTGTTTTGGCAATGCAGGCAGAGCGCTATGCTGTCAAAAGGATGGTAAGACTGGAGCGTGCAGTATGTAAATTGGGAAATTTTAAAGAAATGTTAAAATTATATTGCATCTGTTGAAATACTGTCGAAGGCAAATGGCTAGCAGAGAGATCTGGATACAAGTTGAATAATGAAAAAAAAATGGAGATTTCTGAATATGGTTGGTTTTAAGGAGGAAAAACCTGCAAGAGCTGCATTTTATTTCTGGTAGGGATAGGTGTTTTAATGTATGAAGTATGAAATTTTGTTTTGAAAGATAATGGTAGAACTGAATATTGAAGTTCCTAGCTGAGCAGCCTCCCTCCTACCCGCTCATTAGTGCAGAACTCCTAAGGTGTGTCACTCTGTAAAAGGGGGATCGTAATAAATACACGTGGGGAAAGGTGGAAGCAAGCTTGTGGAAGATTACTTCTGTCATTTCGTAAAATATTTTGTGTTGCACACATTGTATTTTCAATTAATTGATATTTTAGACAGATAAATTGATATAATGAATTCAGTCAATAAAATATCAATACAATAATAATATTAATATAATTTTCAGCATGTATATTTGAGCATGTACATTAATGTTTCCTGGCACTGATCAGCTCAGGAATTGAAACCGTTCAGCTCAGATGTTGAAAGTGAAGACTAATTTCCATCCTCTGCTGGAGAGGATTTGAAAACCCGTACATTTACTTTGCATAGCACTTCTGGCATGGATACTTTCAATATCAATATCAATATCACCTCTCAGTTGTTCTGCTTTGAGAGAGCAAAAAAGTGAGAACTCCTCTCTGATCTAGTGGTTGCCTTCCCTGGGAAGAAGGTTTTAGTTCCTGCTCTAGTTTATATTTGTTTAGGGAAAGGAGAACATGTCAGCAGTGTACCTCGCTTTAGGAGATATAGTATGTCTTGGGGGTTATGAATTTTCCGGAGAGGTGGGAGATTCTGGGCTCAGCTGCCCACAGGTAGGTGAGAAAAGTCACATGGATTTTCTTAGGCATTGGTGAGAGCTCTAGGTATTGAGCTCCTTTTGCAAAAGGAGGATGCATGTGACGTGACCCCTAATGACTTCTCATGTTGCTCTGTTGTGAATTTGAACTTTCTTTTTCCTTTGCTTTTCTAAAAAGTCTCTGAAATATATTTTAATCCTTTTTCATCAAAGTATAAGTAAAAATTAAGAAAATGATCATTTTGATTTGATCCGAACACCAATTCCTCAGTTTAGAATAGAATAGTTCAGTTGGAAGGGACCTACAACGATCATCTAGTCCAACCGCCTGACCACTTCAGGGCTGACCAAAAGTTAAAGCACGTTATTAAGGGCATTGTCCAAATGCCTCTTAAACACTGACAGGCATGGGGCATCAGCCACCTCCCTAGGAAGCCTGTTCCAGTGTTTGAACACCCCCTCGGTAAAGAAATGCTTCCTATTGTCAAGTCTGAACCGCCTCTGACACAGCTTTGATGCAGTTTCTCAAGTCATTTTCACAACAAACATGAGTTATTAATATATTGCTAAAATGCATAAATATTTTAATTAGATTTAATTACCTTTTGAAGCAAATGATTTAATGCAGCATGTGATTAATGCAGCATGGATTACAATAAAACAACCTACTGAGTCTTAAAATGGTACTTCCACTTATTTTAAGGGAAGGGTTGAAAATATTGTTACATTCTCAGTACTTAATTTTATTTTTGAAGAAACATAGGCTTTGGAGCCAAAGATCAGCCATAAATAGCTGTAAAAGGGAATAATAATTTAACTTGATATATTTATGCTATCTTGATTACTTGTTCTTGCATTAGAATCTTGTACATCAGCGTAGATACATGAGGTGTATAAATATTCGGTGATGTATATTTGTTTTCACTCATGATGTAGGAGTACAAAGTCTGCATATATAATCCATCAACTTGTTTCATACCTATCTATAGTTCTTTTACACTTTTTCACATCTCTCTTTTTTCCCTTCACAAATTTGAATACTACCTCTTTTTTTTTTTTTTTTTTTTAGTTTAAACATAGTGCCCAGTCTTGCCTGCAACGAACTTTTTCAAGAAATGATATATCGTATTCTGGTAAATGAAAATTCGTGTTTGAAGTTGGTTGTCCAATTGTACTGTATCTTTGTACAGTTATACACACAAAGCCAGTTTTTACCTCTGATTATCAGAATGAAATTGTTAGTAGTAGTATATACATCAAATACCAGAAATCTCGGTGTCTTATGTGAACTAAGTTGATGGTTCACGTAAGAAATCTCGTAGTCTTACGTGACTAAGTTTTTACTGTGAGAGGTATTCACCTCAAAAAACTAATTGTCACAACTCATTTGGTGGGCACAGGCCAGTCTCCTCACCAAACCCCATGACTGAGATGTATCAATAGCTACTGAGCAATGTCTTCCCCATAATCTCTTCTCCTGCTCCTTCTCTGAAGTAGAGAAAATGGACTTTTCCCCATCAGCAGAAACTTTAAAGATTACACTGATAACTGGGAGACTGAATTGGTTAAAAAATCTATTAAAGAAGAATATTAGGTGATATTGTCTGGCTTTCTTGGTTTTTCGAGGGGGTGTGGGTTAAATCACATGATGCTTTGTTGAGAAGAATTACAGAAGGCTTCTCCCAATTTAGCCTCTCAATTTTTACTTAGTATACAGGCATCCTAAATGTCATGTTTCTAAATGGCACTCTTAAAATTACTGTCACTGCAAAATTCTTAATTAATGCAAGTGTTCCAACATGAGATACGAGATTATTTTGCAGCTGAAACATTTTTAGATCTGTCTCTTTCAAACTTTTTCTCATGCCTGTAAAGTGGTCATTTCTAATTTGAGAATGTGAATGCTTATTTTGCAGTGATCTACTACAGAAATTTGCTGACACTTAAAGAGTGGCAATTTGTGATTGGTTTAAGGGTTGGTAATACGAAATTGAAAAAATCATTTGGAGTACCTACACAAAATGTTGCCTGATACTGAGAGGCTATGGTCTAACGGTTTGAACAGAGGGGGTAAATTTGAGGAAGATATATTACTTGTGCTGTGAGGCATGTTGATGCAGAAGCAATCTTGATGATCTGAATACAGGTCAGCATAGACAGGTTCAACCTTTTCCAGCAGAAAACTCATTTGTGTGTCCTGACTCTTCATCAGCACTTTTTCCTAGCTGGTAGCTATCTGGACAGGAGCACTAACCTGTTGTTGGTTTGGTTTTTTTTTGCCAAGGAATGGGGCTGAAGAAAGGAGGAACCATGTAAAGATGGGGGAATGCAAGAGCAATATCAGAGCTCTGCCAACAGTGGTGTACTGTTCTTGCCCAAGGTTAAGTGGAAGTCAGGCTTTAATTCTTTCTACTGTAGTTTAATAAGTTTCTCTGCAGGAAAAGCAACTGCAACCATCAGATGTATTCAAGCACTTGTGGTAGGGGATTATTAGCTAAAAACAAAGAGGCTCGTTATTATATAATATTGCCATATTACATACATTTCTCTTTGTCCTCTCCATCTTTCCCTCCTGTATGCAATGAGGGCAATATTACTCCTCTACCTTTATTTTTCCATCTGACAAACCTGAGACTTAATTTGTTAATGCCTGTAAAATACTATAAAAACTTTGGACAGAAGCTATTGCATGTGTACCAATAATCAAAAATCTTTTGATGAAATGCCCACTGCTTAAATATTAGTTGAATTTACTGAAAAAGAAAAGTATACATATGTGTGTGTGTGTGTGTGTGTGTGTGTGTGTGTGTGTGTAATTGGGTTTGCGTGGCAAGGTTTTGGTAGCGGTGGGACTACGGGGGTGGCTTCTGTGAGAAGCTGCTAGAAGCTTCCCCTATGTCCGATAGAGCCAATGCCAGCTGGCTCCAAGTCAGACCCGCCGCTGGCCAAGTCCGAACCAATCAGCGACGGTGGTAGCGTCTCTGTGATAACATATTTAAGAAGGGGGAAAAAAAACCCTGCACAACAGCAACTGCAGCCAGAGAGAGGGGTGAGAATATGTGAGAGGAACAACTCTGCAGACACCAAGGTCAGTGAAGAAGAAGGGAGAGGAGGTGCTCCAGGTGCCGGAGCAGAGATTCCCTGGCAGCCCGTGGTGAAGACCATGGTGAGGCAGGTTGTCCCTCTGCAGCCCATGGAGGTCCACGGTGGAGCAGATATCCATTTGGAGCCCGTGGAGGACCCCATGATGGAGCAGGTAGATGCACCTGAAGGAGGCTATGACCCCATGGGAAGCCCACGCTGGAGCAGGCTCCTGGCAGGACCTGTGGACCCGTGGAGAGAGAGGAGCCCACGCTGGAGCAGGTTTGCTGGCAGGACTTGTGACCCCACGGGGGACCCACACTGGAACAGTCTGTTCCTGAAGGACTGCACCCCATGGAAGGGGCCCACGCTGGAGCAGTTCATAAAGAACCGTAGCCCGTGGGAAGGACTCACGTTGGAGAAGTTTGTGGAGGATTGTCTCCCGTGGGAGGGACCCCACACTGGAGCAGGGGAAGAGTGTGAGGAGTCCTCCCCCTGAGGAGGAAGGAGCGGCAGAAATGACGTGTGATGAACTGACTGCAACCCCCATACCCTGTCCCCCTGCACCGCTCGGGGGGAGGAGGTAGAGAAAATCGGAAGTAAAGTTAAGCCCGGGAAGAAGGGAGGGGTGGGGGGAGGGTGTTTCAAGATTTGGTTTTATTTCTCATTATCCTACTCTGATTTGATTGGCAATAAATTAAACTAATGTCCCCAAGTCGAGTTTGTTTTGCCCATGACGGTAATTGGTGAGTGATCTCTCCCTGTCCTTATCTCGACCCACGAGCCTTTCGTTATATTTTCTCTCCCCTGTCCAGCTGAGGAAGGGGAGTGATAGAGCGGCTTTGGTGGACACCTGGCATCCAGCCAGGGTCAACCCACCACAGTACTGTGATTTTCTTTTCTAGTAATCAAGCCTGTAAAGCGATGAAGCTTTAAACCTAACCAAATGCCATATGCAAAGCCTTTTGAAAGTAGTAAATTGCCATTCATTGGCTTCACTGGGCTCTGATCAAGTCCCCCAAGAGCTGCATTCATCTAATCATCTGCTTTGCATATAAAATCAAAACTGAGCAACAAATTGCAAATCTCCACTGCTAACAAAACACGCTTATCAGATAAAACTCATGAAATTTGTCTGAAATTGTGCAAATTTGTAATTTTTAGATACATTCTATGGCTATATAAAAGAGTCAGTATTGCTGAATTTTATTAATCTCTCTTTGAATTCCTTTTCTGCTACCAAGTAGGAAGTTGCATCAGTATTCAAAAAATAACAGCAAGGCGTGCAAATTGGATCTCTAAGCATATATGGCTAACCTTGAAGTGAAGGACTTCAGTATTGGTCTGAAATCAAATGAAGATTTCCGGTGGTCTGAAAACTTCATTTTTAATTTTTTTTTTTTTATTTAATTGCTTTCAGTCTGAGTCAGAATGAAACCATTAAGCTGGAAGATTCCCAGGTCCAGCACTGCTCATAATTCAGGCAGGGAAACAGAGTTTTCAGAACTTCAGCCTCTGCCTCATCCCAGACTGACCAGTCTCAGGCAGATACAGAAAGCCTTTCTGCTGCTTCAGCAGGTTACCTAGCTAAGTTAGTGAAAGTTCATTAAGCTTGATATGTTTTAAATGAAAAAGAATAGCAAATTTTATTGAAATTTTCACCTGAAAAAGTGTCACCGGCTTCTACTTAGTAATATTTCTGCCCTTCAACCTCAGCACTTGAAGTGTAGGAGGTGCCGTTAGTACTCTACTGTAGCGTGTGCTTTACAATCAAAAGGGGTGAGCCACAAAAGGGACTGTTTCAGCCTTGCAAGATTCCTCGTTTGTGTTTACTTAACAGAAGCTAAAAGCTGTCAGAGCTGAAATAGAGGGGAACAGAGAATATAAATCAACAATTTCAGGAGAACAGTTTATGTTTTAAAAACAAAACAAAACCCAAACCCAACCTTTTGCCTTCCTAAAGCTTTGCAAACTGAAGGACGTTCAGATGAGGAAAAAGTTTTATCTGTAGAGAAGGACAACACAACTGCAGAAGTAACCTGTTTGCTAGTGCAAAACTGGCCAACGTGAAGAAGTGACACTTCACTAGTCATTTTAATGCATTTGTATTAATGTGATCACAGCGGTAGGTTACAGTAAATTCTAAGTTTGGAAACTTTAAAATAAAAAAATTGCTGCATTTTATATCATCTTTCACATTATACATCCAGAGGCCAGAACTTGCAAATCATATACAGAGAGTTATATCTGAACCAAAATCATGGAAGCACTCCACAATAGATTTGCGACATTTAAACAGAATTTGTTCCATGGAGGATGTCAAATGCAATATTCCTTGTGAAAATATAAGGAATTTCATATATAATTTGCATGCCTTTTTCCCAGAAGCAGCATGTTTTCCTCTAGGGAAGGGGTGTGTGTATGTTTAAGAGAGAGACAGATGGGCAGAATGAAAATGGATAGCTGAGCAGAAGGGGATATCCTCACTTTCAGGTTGTGAAAAAAATGGTGATGATTTTTCAGAAAGTTTTCAAGCACAGACACCTGTGCCATCATGAAAAGAATTTGGGACCCCTGAAGAAAACCTTCCCTCCTTCTTCCTCCTGTCCTTTCCAACACATTCCAATAATTATCTGCAAGTTGCAGATGTTTTCAGGCATGTCTACCTTTGCTCTCTCTTACTGAAAGAATAATATAGTTGCACGGCAAGAGAAAGATGGCATGTCCTATGAGAATCAAATTCTGACATAGATAATACTAAGTTTAGTGCTTGCTACAGTATGCTGCAATAAAGTTTTAAATTACTGGTATTTCTACTAAGATTGTTTTGTTCTATATAGGACATTGATTTCTCTGTTAGGTGAATTGATGATCCACAAAGCAAAAGCAATAAAGCTGTGTTTGAAGGCGAGAGGAAAAAAAAAAAAAAAGTCATTCATTTCACTGAGCATCTGCTAGTCAATCAAAATATTTAACTAGAGAGAAGGCAAGTTTTCCATGGAAAGCTTGTGAAAATTTTCTACAGTTCTTGATTCTCTGAATGTGTAGAGTGAAATCATCTCAGATGCATCAGGTTCGATTTGAAAAATATTTTACAAGCGATTTGAATTCAAAGGCCTTACACTTAATAACGTGGCCGATAAAAGTATTTGTGACTGAATTTCATGAAGTTTTACTGATACTTTTTGCTTTTTTTTTTTAAAATAAAAATAATCAGATTTTCATGATCTTTCTGGAAACTCAGAAAAATGTGATCTTAAGCAAAGCCCTGACTGCCCTGTAGCCTCAAGTCACAGCACCCAGTGCCTTCGAGATACTGTTCACTCTGCTGTGTGGTTTGTGAGACCACTGAAAACTTCTGCTGAGTCAATCTGGGTGTACCGTAAGGATAATCATATAGCAAAATACTCTGATTCAAGGACATTGAGACTGCTGTGTCAATGGGCAGCAACCAGGAAATAATAAAGAAAGCAAATCTGAATGACTTTTTACACTGTTGTATATACAAGCAAATTATGCAGCAAATTAATTAACTTAGAGCTGAGATTTCCTTCTTTAAGACCCAGTTTTCTCTGGGTTGGATATATAAAGTGGAAAATAAAATGCCCGTTAGAACTCATAGTGCCTTACATTATTAAGCTTGGTATAAACATTGATTAATTAATACTAAGTAGTTCTTTATTGCTTCTTGGGTAGGCACTCATTTTGAGCAGACCGTTCATCCTACCCAGGACAGCCTGTAGCAATAAATAAACCACCAAAGCTTCAGCACCATGTTCCAGAGCTGTAAAAAGCACCATTATTACCGTAAGTTTTGAAAGATAAATTACGAGTGAAAAGATCACCGAGAGGGCTATGAATCCAACTAGTTTTATTTGAAAATACCAAAGTAATAATTAGCGTGATTTATTTTTATTTTTTCTGTATAAAATGATTCTTTAAAACATAGAAAAAATATGTCTTAAAACTGTCTTTTTATACTTTTTCATACTTGAAGACTTTTTTTCACCTAGAGATATTAAACCTCTGAGTCATTTAGAAACACTGAAAAAGTTTCAGGAATAATTCAGTGCAGATTACTGTTCTGACCTCTATCTTCAGTTAATGGCAACTAGTAGTAACTGTACTGAGTGAGCTTCAGAGGAACAGTAAGCTCTGCAGCTGTTTGCTATGGGGAAAAAGTGTGAAGGTCAGTTCTTGCTTCTCATTACGAGCTCTGAAAGATGTTGTTACCCCCAGGCTCTTATTTTTTTGCCTCATTCTTGAAAATTGTGTGTCATAAGACTCTCTCTTTCTTGCTTTTTGTCAACATTTTATAATACCTTATATAAATCTGGAACTCTGAGATTGTAAGTTTTAAATTTAAAACTATCCTCATTGGGGGAGGGGGAGAAGTAGCAAAAATAAATAGATAATGCTAAAAATAGTTTGAAACAAAGGGCTACCTCTGTGTCTCAATAGCAGCTCCTTGGACCGTCTCATGAAGCTTTTCAGCTCGCTCTTGGTTACATGAACAGTAGGATGTTCTGAACCGGTAGGCAAGAAACACATTGTATTACATTCCCTGCACAGGTCACAGAAGGGCAATACAGGGAGTCACATCTATTTTTTTCTCACCTGAAAGAAAAATATCATGCAACATGGCCAACAGAATGGCATTTGGAAACATTTTCCTAAAATAAAATGTCCAATTCACTTCTAAATGAAAAATGAATCATAATATAAGACTTTTTCTTACTAACTAATCAGATCATGCTATATTGTGGGCTAAAATCAAAATACAAAACTGATACAATCTCATAGTCCTTAGCATTCAATCTTATTTTATTACTGAAGCCCTAACTTTACCACAACTTTTGCTGACATTCAACATCAGGAACTCCGGTGTGTTTTGCATATTCACAGCGCATAACAATCCTTTAAACTGTGGATTACTGTAGGATAAAATCAGCTGGTTCAGTATTATATTTTATGTTGGTTGGGTGGCTGGTTTTTGTGCGGCTTTGGTTAGCCTTCGTTACATAACTACTCACTGTGCTGGTTAAACGTAAAGGTCAATCTGAAATCAGGCAATGCTTTGCTTAGGAGTGAGCCTCAGATACACGTACATCTCTTGTGTTTGTTTCCTAGTTGTTTTCCACTCATTTTCAGGATTCCTTGGAGAAGCCTATTCTCCCAAGACAGCTTTGTGAAAGATTTTGGTCAATAGCATTGTAAAAGCGTTGTGGTAATTGTACCTATAGATCATAGTAGCAGTGATATATTAATTTAGTGGTTCCTTCTGTACGGTAATTCTAGATTATTGAAAAGGAATCTAGCACAGCAATAAGCCTATTATCTGAATTAAAAAAATGAGAAGAGAAATTTGGAAGTTTGTGCAAGCGTACAGATATGGTGAATACCATCACATGCTAAGCAAAAACACATAGTCTGGATAAAACTGAATATTTATAGCAATTAGTATTCACATTTATTGTAGGACTGAAAATGTGCAAGACAAATCACATTGTGGTACACGGAGAATTACTTGAAAAGTCTATTTTACGCAACTTCTGAGTACCGGTTAAAGGTACCTTGCCATCTACTCTCTCAAATGATAGTCAAGCCTAACCTCTGTAGGTTTACCTTGCAATAACGAATTTTAAAACTGGGAATTCACATTCCACTCTCCCTTTAGTGTGTTTTACAGTTACTTACTTACTTACTTACATTCTCAGATCAGCAATTTGTAAACTGAGAAATACTTTCAGGGGTAAATTTGAAACAAAGGGAATTTATGAACTTGGATCATTGGGAGAATACAACAAGCAGCCTCCAAAATATAATGTAATCCATATGCTCTGTGAAAGTCTAGCAAAAACTAGTGGTTCTGAAGTGTTTTGTGGCCAGTTAAACTATTATTATTGTTGATTGCCATGAACCTTTACCAAGATGAGGGTGTTTGTCGCATGCCAGGAGGCTTGTGGTAGCGTGATGCAAGTGGCCTGGAAGTCAGTGCTAGAGTGCTGTGCTGGTGGCATGTCCACTGCCCAGGGCCCCACTGCGACAGAGGGCTGGAGCACAGATAGTTGTGGAGCCATTGCCACCTCTGGTCTTCTAGGAAGTCTAGTGAGTCCATGGGGAACAGTTGTTGACTGGTTTCTGTGCCTCTCCAGATCAAGTTTAGCTGAACAGACCATGCTGCCTTGCTTACCTTGAATGTTAGAATAGAATATTTTCAGTTGGAAGGGACCTACAACGATCATCTAGTCCAACTGCCTGACCAATTCAGGGCTGACCAAAAGTTAAAGCATGTTATTAAGGGCATTGTCCAAATGCCTCTTAAACACTGACAGGCTTGGGGCATCGACCACCTCTCTAGGAAGCCTGTTCCAGTGTTTGAACACCCCCTCGGTAAAGAAATGCTTCCTAATGTCAAGTCTGAACCTCCTCTGACCCAGCTTTGAACCATTCCCATGCATCCTGTCACTGGATACCAGGGAGAAGAGATCAGCACCTCCCTCTCCACTTCCCCTCCTCAGGAAGCTGTAGAGAGCAATGAGGTCACCCCTCGGCCTCCTTCTCTCCAAACTAGACAACCCCAGAGTCCTTAGCCGCTCCTCATAGGACATGCCTTCCAGCCCTTTCACCAGCTTTGTTGCCCTCCTCTGGACGCATTCAAGGACCTTAACATCCTTCTTAAATTGTAGGGCCCAGAACTGCACACAGTACTCAAGGTGAGGGCGCACCAACGCTAAATACAGCGGGATAATCACCTCTTTTGACCAGCTAGTTATACTGTGTTTGATGCACCCCAGAATGCGGTGTGCCCTCTTGGCTGCCAGGGCCTGCTGTCATCCAGCACCCCCAGATCCCTCTCTGCAGGGCTGCTCTCCAGCCACTCCTCTCCCAATCTATACTTGTGCCTGGCATTAATCCATCCCAGGTGCAGAATCCAGCATTTGGTCTTGTTAAGTTTTATGCCATTGATTGCCCAATGCTTCGATCTATCTAGATCCCTCTGCAAGGCCTCTTGTCTCTCGAGAGAGTCAACAGCACCTCCCAGTTTGGTATCATCAGCAAACTTGCTAATGGTGCATTGAACTCCTACATCCAGATCGTTGATAAAAATATTAAACAGAACTGGCCCTTCTTGTAAGTTGGAATAACGCTGGCTAGCTTCCAGTCAGCAGGGACCTCCCCAGACTCCCAAGACCTTTGGTAGATGATCAAGAGGGGTCCTGCCATAACATCCACTAGCTCCTTCAGTACTCTGGGGTGAATCCCATCAGGCCCCATGGACTCATGAACATTCAGCTGATCCCTTACAATTTCAGTTTCCACAAATGGGAAGTCACTGCTCCCACAGTCGTGGTCCTCCGACTCAGAGGACCATGCAAACCAAGGTCTATCAGCATTATTAAAGACTGGGGGGGGGGGGGGGCTGCATTGAATGCCTCTGCTTTTTCTTCATCCATATTTGTCAGGTGACCACCTTCAACAAGTATCGATCCAATGTTTTCCTTGGACCTCCTCTTGCTATTAACGTACTTAAAAAAGCCTTTCTTGTTGCCTGACACAACACTGGCCAGTTTCAACTCTAGTTGAGTTTTGTCCTTTTGTGTCTTCTCCCTGCACTGATGAACCACCGCTCTGTAATCTTCCTGCGAAGCCTGACCTCGCTTCCAGAGATCATACAATTTCTTTTTCCTCTTGAGCTCCACGGGGAGTTCCCTGTTCAGCCAAGCTGGTCTTCTGCCCTGCTTGCTTGACTTCCAACACTGTGGAATTGCCTGCTCCTGTGCTTTTAAACAAACAACAAGTCTAAGAGGGCATCTTTCCTAGTTGGCTCACTGAGTACTTGTGACAAGAAATTATCTTCCACAAACTTCAGGAATTTCCCAGACTTGCTCGTCACAGCAGTATAGCATTCCCAGCTGATGTCTGGGAAGTTGAAGTCTCCCATAAGGACAAGGGCTATTGATCCAGAGATTTCTCCTAATTGCCTATAGAATAACTTATCAGTGCTATCATCCTGGCCGGCGATCAATAGTAGACACCCACTACAACATCTGCTTTGTTTTCCATCCCCCTAATCCTCACCCAGAGGCTCTCAACCACATCATCGCTAACTGCAAAGGCTACGCAGTCAAACCTCTCCCTTACATACAGTGAAACTCCTCCACCTCGCCTGTCCTGCCTATCCCTCCTGAACAGCCTATAGCCCTCCATCCCAGCACTCCAATCGTGGGACTCCTTCCACCAAGTCTCGCTAATACCAATGACATCATAGCTCTGGGAACAGACCAAGTTTGTTTCATCCTGTTTGTTTCTCATACTGCGTGCGTTTCAGATGTGCTCCTAAGCCCTCAGTGCTCCCTGGAGCAGCGCAAATGCTGCCATTAGCATTGCTGCCCTCAGGGGATGCCATGCCAACCCTTGGTTTACCTTCAGCTCTCCTGATGGTATCCCCTTCCCCCATCAATTCTAGTTTAAAGCCCTCTCAATCAGTCCTGCCAGCTTATGAGCAAAGACACATTTCCCCCATCAGGACAGGCGGATGTCATCAGGCCCCAGCATACCTTGTGTTTCAGAGACTCTTCCATGGTTATAAAAACCAAAGTTCTGGCAGAGGCACCAGTCCTGGAACCAGGTATTGATGTCTTGGGCACACCTGTTTCTTCCAAAGTCTCTCCCCATTACTGGGAGGATTGAGGAAAACACTACCTGTGCTCCTGAATCTTTTAGCATCCTTCTCAGGACCCTGAAATCTCTTTTGGTCGACCTTGGACTTCTTGTTGCGGCATCATTAGTACCCACATGAAAGAGCAGGAGTGGGTAATAGTCCGAGGGCTGTACTATCAGTCGTCTGGTGACATCCCTGATTTGAGCCCCAGGGAGCAAGCTTCCCTGAAAAGAGGGTCCGGTCTGCAAATGGGTGCCTCTGTTCCGCTAAGGAGGGAGCCACCCGTGACCATAACTCACCGCTGTTTCTTCTCAGCACTGGTCTTAATGCAGGTCTCGTTGCGAGGTGTTGGTTGATCTGACCTTGGTGAGAGTACTCACATAGGTTCCTCCTCTTCTGTCTCATCATGTCCTCTGTCTACTATACCCAGAGCCTCATACCTATTCTGTAAAGGTATCTGAGAGGGTAAGGAGGGGTTTCTCTCACAGCTCTGTGCAGTACCTTGCTTCAAGCCCTCCCTATCCCTTGTAACACTGCTTTCCTCCTGGCACAAAGCAGATCCTGGACCTACCTCAGTAGTGGTCATGCTGAGTTAGCTTATGTGCAACAGAGATGGCAGAGCACAGCTCCATTGGTTGATCTCCTCCTTGGATGCTCTTTGGTCTGTCCACCTCCTCCTGCAGCTCAGCCACGAGGCAGAGCAGTTCATCCACCTGGTCACACCACCCACAGACTTGCTTGCTATCACTCTCCACCTCCAGGAATATCCCTGCACACATCCCACAGCCAGAAACCTGGGTGGTCACATGCTTTAACATGAGCTATGGCTGCATTGGTTCTACTAGGTACCAGAAACTCCAAAAAAGCAGAGAACACCACTTTTTGCTGTGTACCTCCTTGCTGAGAAATATATACACTCATCAGTTGCAATTAGCTGGGCTGATTCTTTTAGCCTGTTTAAATCACCTGTGCTGCTGGGTACAGGCTCCGCCCCTTGCTGGCTTGTCCAATCAGCGGGTCTGGGCTCAGTCACTTGGGGAATGCCCCTTGTTCAGCTGTAGTCTCTTCTTGTCTTCTCTGCTTCTTGCACTGCTTTGGCATCTGTTGCAATGTAAGAGCATAGTCTCATTTTAACGTGTTGAGGATCCCTTTAAGGGAAGGATGCCATCTATTGAAACAGCAACACTATTTCTTGTAGCTGAGTATTGCTCCCGTTTGATTTTTACTGCATGAAATGAAATAGGGTCCCAATGAAAAGGTATAGAGGGTCTAGACAATGAGTGGAAATGACTTAGTAGCTTCTCGTAGCCCAGAGTGCTGCTCCCTGCAATGAAAGGGAATTTAATGACAAAAAAAAAAGCAACTGTGCTTGTCTTGGATTTTTATTTTTTCTAGTTACCAATGCCTCATTCCCCCATTTCTGGTAAATGTTAAAGTCTACTAGCCATTGAAGTGCAAATACACATTTCTGTGAAATACAGCCATACTTCCTTTCAGCATTCACTTTTCTTCCTTAATTTGGTGGTTATAGAATCATAGAATCATAGAATCGTTAAGGTTGGAAAAGACCCTTAAGATCATTGAGTCCAACCGTTAACCTATCACTGCCAAGTCCACCACTAAACCATGTCCTCAAGCACCACGTCTGCCCGTCTTTTAAATACCTCCAGGGATGGAGACTCAACCACTTCCCCGGGCAGCCTGTTCCAATGCACTTGCTCGAGCTTTTTAGCTGGGAACAAAGTATCTTGCCAATAACAGATGGTGGTGAATGGAAATATGGAATGTATTTCACTGAATCATTTGTTTATTAGTTACAATTTTGATAGAATTTTTTTTGATTCAAGCATATCCCTTGGGAATCTAGTTTTTCATTTGCATATTTTTCACTAAATTCTCCTGGTTCCCTGTTAAAAACAAGATAAAATACTCTAGAAAACACAACTACATTCAAGCTTATGTGACAGGCATTTTTAAATGGATCATGGGAATGCTTACCTTCTATTTCTCCACAAGTATGCGCACATGGAATTAATTTTTCTGTATCAAAAGAAAAACTAGAGACATTGATCATGGTTGATGTTAGTGAAGTCCCCAGGAGACAGTTACTTCTCAGTCAAAATACAGGAGTGTCATACAGCTGTTTTGCACAAACAATGAGTATTTCAACCTCTGAAGCAATGAAGTTAAGCTTTATATAAAAGATGCATTCTGTATCACTGCTTTGTAGCTTAAATAGAAAAAAAAAAGCATCAATACTGTATGTTTGCCAAAAATAGCTGATTCCCCCATCTGCTACAGATAGGCTGGAGTAGAGCCGTGTGAATCCTGCCAGCTCAGTTTTGATTTGAATAACAGCTCCTGTAGTAACTGAGCAACTCCCAAACTAGCAAATCAGTAAGCAGATAGAAAAATGTAATGGAAAGTTAGTAATTCCTCCAACTACAGTCAAATACTACAAATACCTGATTTTCCATGCCTATTTCAGCGGAGTCAAAATATTTTGAGGAGTGTAATTTTCATCTCCTTCTTCTTCCTTCTTTTCTTGCCTCGCTTTGTCTGTCTGTTCTGTTTTCTACTGTTGTAAAATAGCAAAGTCAGAAAGAGAAGATTCATTTACTCATAGGCTGCGAGAGTAGTGGTTGTTTCAATTTTTCCAACAGTATGTTGCAATGCTTTGATTTGATTTTTGGCATAAACTGTCTATTGCTGTCACAAACAGTCCTTTAGGCTGAGAAATTTCTGAAGCAAATCACACTGCTAATGGATGTCATCATTGTGGCAATGGTTTGCTTTGCTTATGTGGACCAGCTCCGTGAGAAACCTTGAAAATTTGGAAGGGACTTCCAAGGAACATTTGATATCACATTATATGAGGAAACAAGGTTGTGAATCACTGGAGTGCTATCATAAAAGATGAGAATATGCATTACCATGTTTCATAGTGTATGTTGATACACAAGAGCCAAGTACACAAAACAAACACAGTGACAGAGCTAATCATAGTGTCTATGGTTCCATGGGGATCCTGTGGGATGTGCACAGGTGGCAACCAGTGGGATTGTCCAGATCAATATTTATTTTGTCTGATGCTTTCTCTACTGTTATTTGCCTTTCTGTGCTCTTGCATGGTTCATGATAAATCAGATTTCTGGGATGAAGGTGTGCAGTATAAGGCTACCTTTAAATTCTCAGTGCCTCTTTATGCGCACAGAGGGGAGCAAATTGCACTGGAGAGCAAGCTTTGATCCTGCCCACTTTCATGACTTTCTGTAATGCATTGAAGTAGTCAACTGTTGCTTCAGGTAATTTATGTGCTATACAGAATTGCAGAGTATGTGATTCTGCATGACACAGCAAATGAAGATGAGTTTTGAAGGGCAACGTGTATGTTCATTTTCTGGAATTAATCTTTTTCAACAAAGCTCCCATTCATGCTACACCATTGCTTCCTAATTTCAATGAGGTGCTGTCTTCCCTTCCATATGAATGAATAGCAGGAGAAACTGACATGGGTTTAGAAAATGATCTAATAAATTTAGAATGCATTAATTAAATCACAGCTTGTAAAAACATGTTTTATGAAGACCATATTTTAAATTTGGAGCAATTGTTATGCATATCTGAAGAGATAAAGTGTTTGCTAATAAATCAACTACACACTTGGTATATTTAAGTGCTTGCTTCTTAGTCTGTGACTTCTAACAGTACACGCTTGTCAGAACTGCTTGGGGTTTTTGTTAGTAATTGCTTGGGGAAAATTGCTAATAGATCATAACGCTTCATATCTTTATTTGTAATATATTATCCTTATGCGTTATGCTGATTCAGAGGCTAAGCCAGTTATTTGTAAATCCTTTCTATTATTATGAAAAAGCTCTAGCTCAAAACATATTAAAATGATGGTAAGCTTATAGTTACAGATCTGTAGGAGAAGAAAAACAGATGTAGAGACTGCTTGAATCTTATTACCAGCAATTTGATATAGCGCTATGTCATTGTTGTTCAAAGGTGTAAAAATTATGCAAAAACAAGTATATTCAGGTAGCTAAATGCTATAGAGGTATTTTTATCACATAGTAACAAATGCAGGCCGTAACGAAGTTGATGTCAAATCTTCAGTTCTCTTTGATACTGTCAGAATATTCACATGGTTGTTACTGGAACTTCCCTATTGTCATGCCCTTTTCCTTATCTGGATAGTGGTCTAGAACAATCTAGTGTGTATCCCGCACCTCACAGTGTCTGATCTTTATGAATTTTGCTGAACATGTTCCTCAGAAAAGTTCATGTATGTTTATGGTAGTTCCTTTGTTGGTTATCATCAGAATGAGAACAGCTTGAGAGAAAAGTAATAGCCAGAGTCTGGGCATCTCTTTTTGAATTGTCATACAAAACCATGTCTAAAAACAAAATCTTATTTAAAATCATATGAAAGACCCAGTTTTTAATACTGATAGGGGTGCAATAAGTCTTTAAAATCCATTTTATCCCGTGTAGTCTGGCTTTTGGGCAGCAAATATGTTTTTTAGAAGACATTAATGTCTAATTGGGACTTGTACTGAAGTTTGAGACACAGATCATAACTTCACACTGAAAGAGTCACATTATGACAAAAGGTCACATTATGAACAACAAACTCAATCTTATTACTCATTAATAGCTAAAAATTCTTAGGTTGCAATTCTGACTAAATAGTTTGAGCCGCTCACTAATGACAGAGTGACTTTGTACTGAACTAATGGTGGATTCTCACTGATCTTTAACTGAATGACAGGGAATAGAGTTTACCTAAGGTTACCTTAGCCTATTCACTGGGACATCTTGCCTCATGTCTAAGGTAATATTTAACCTCTCAGTCACCACACTAGGCTTCAGAAGGTGTGCTGATTGATCTTAATTACCATGTGTCCTTTTCCTATGATGTACTGAAATGCATAATAATAGCCTGTTTAAGTACACTACTTGATCCAGAAACATGCACTCATCTTAGCTGAAGTGTATATTCCCTTAGAAGTCTTCTGTTGTGACAAAGAGCTGCCTTCATCTGAACAGTTCTGCTCAGATTGCACAGGAAAAAGAACCTGGCTCATTAAAATGTATTTTGTCATCTGTATATAAATGCTGTGTTTTCAGGACCTGAAAATATAGGGAATTATTCAGAACTGTCAGTAGAGAGAATGACTGAATTTAATTGGTCTCTTCCAAGTCTAATTCTTAAGATTTAATGAATACAGATGAAAATATAAATTAAGAGGTATGCAAAACCATATTTTGCACTCTTGACTTTCATTACAGTTTGATACTTTTCAGTCAAGGGCATAGAAATTTTATAATTATGGCAACTGAAGAAAAGATGTATTTATTAATCAAAATCTTATGGGCAGAGTGAAGGAAAAAAAAGACTAAATTTGTCCTTTACTCTTCTCACCTCTGCTTTTCTCTGCTAAGACCTTTACTTTATGTTCACTCTAATTTCCAGATACCATTTTAAAGTATGATAAGGCTTTTTCATATGAAAACCAGTGCAAAATTTGATTTTTTTAAACTCTAAGACTCAAGCTCAGGAAAGAATGTAATTTCTATGCAGTTTTTAGATGTAAGAATAATTTTCTCACTCTTAAGGGGATTGCTGACAAGTTTGAAAAGAACACATACCCTAGTAATTAGATATCTTAGTAAATTGTCATTAGTTATCTGATATAATCTATCTTTCAGATTTTTTTGAGTGTATTTATTTTGTAATTTATCCCAATTAATAAAGTAGGCAGCTATAGACTTGTCATGAAAGTAGTCCCTTTTTTTGTCTTGACAGTAGCTTCTCCACACAATTCACACATTGGCAACTACTGGAGAGGCATACTATTTGGTGCAAGAAGTCTGAAAGAACTTGTCATTCACTTTGAGGAAAATTATTAAGAAGATATGGTTTCTTTATTTTTCTTGGTAGTTAGTACTGTATGCCTTTATGTATATTTTTTGGCTGCTTTGATTGCATATGCTGGGAGTTACAGATTCTTCAAGAAGAAGCCATAGCACATTGTGTGTGACACTGTCATTTCTATCCAAATGGGAATTATCACTGACCAATGTTTTAATGTCCAAAGGATGCATAAGGCAACATGTAGAAAGAATGCATTAAATTGTCAGGTCCCTCAGTATTTTTCCATGTTAAATATTTTCTTTAGTCTTTTCATATATAATTCCTTCAATGTTAAGCTTAACTGTAATTCTGTTTTTAATTTTACTGATACTTACATGTGTGGCTAAATTCTCCAGTTATGTTGTCTAAAATCAAACAGTCCATTCCAGCTGTGGGTGTTCTTAAATCAAACAACCCCCTCCATTTTGAATACCTGAAAGCTGTGGTAGATATCTTGAAATTGTGTTTGTTTATATGTGAATTAATAATAGATTTCTATATCAAAATATAATCGAAATGAAAAGCAAAATTCCTGGGAGAGGTACTTACATTTAATATGTTATCTGTTAGATATTTGGATTTCCATTTGGATAGAAGCCTTACAAAAAATATTGCATTGGTAAAGCACTTGTGATTGGCACCAGACATAGTTTTAGTTATATAAACACACTAATAGGTTTTGACAGGAGTCTGGAGAAGGCTACTTAGTGCCACACATGCACACCTTTCAGGTATGCCATGGACTGATAAGCCATGGTACTGTCTTTATCCTAGATGCATATTCTTAAGAAGGAAAGCACATAATGAAATGTATTAATTACTTTGTCGTCTCTACTGACTTTGAATATATTGAATGAGTTAAAACAATGAGAGTTTTCTTAGCATTAACAAAATGTTTAAGCATCCTTATATATATTGTATCTCTATACAAAAGCATATTATAATTACTAACCTCATTTGGGCAAAACTAACACCAAGTTTCAGTACTGTAATTAATGTGTATAGAACCACAAATGTACTTGAGGTGAAGAAACGGCATGATAGAGACCACATTACATCAACTCTTCTGTTCCTTCCTTTTTTTAGGTTTTACTGGGACTTAATCATGCTCATTATGATGGTTGGAAACCTTGTCATTATACCAGTTGGAATCACATTCTTCACAGAACAAACAACAACACCATGGATTATTTTCAATGTGGCATCAGACACTGTTTTTCTATTGGACTTGATCATGAATTTTAGAACTGGGACTGTAAATGAAGACAGCTCTGAAATAATACTGGACCCTAAAATTATTAAGATGAATTACTTAAAAAGCTGGTTTGTGGTTGACTTTATCTCATCAATACCAGTGGATTATATCTTTCTCATTGTAGAAAAAGGAATGGATTCGGAGGTTTACAAGACAGCAAGAGCACTTCGTATTGTGAGATTTACAAAAATCCTCAGCCTGTTACGTTTATTACGCCTTTCAAGACTGATTAGATATATACACCAGTGGGAAGAGGTAAGATATATATGGTTATAACATCATTCGCTAAGATCTTATTCCTACAAAAAACTATTCAGGTCTCTCCGAAGAGCTACACACAAACTAGAATGGAATAAAGAGTTTTTACTCCCCAGTTAGTGGGGAGTTAATTACATACAGGTGCTAGTAGAAAAGCCTTGTTGGAAAAAAAAGCACAAAGGAGTAACCATCTTCTGTCTGCTAACTACAGAGACCAAAAATATGTTTGGGACCATCAGCACAATGAGCATGGATGGAGTCCTTTTGAGAATATTAGAAATTTTAGCAACCACCTAAATCTGCATTTGAGTTTGGGGACTAGCACTTAGACTTATGAAGTTAATACTCTTGTAATCACAGAGAACTTAAAATACATGTTTATATTTTTCTATTTCAGGAGAAATTGAAACCATTTATAATTGAGTAGATTTCCTAGAACGCTCATTGTTTGAAGGCTGTATGTAGGCTATTCAGCCTAGGCTAGTAGTAGGCTAGTAGGTTTAGTAGGCTAAACAATATCGAATGCTGACCTTCTTCATAAAAAATGGGTAGTTCAAATTTTGAGTCATTTCCTTCTAAGCTGTCAACTCCACTATTTCCAGATGTGACTTTATGCTGCCTGCCAATTTGGCATGGTGACGTTTCCAGAAAATTATGATATTCCCTAATTTGGCATGCTCATGGCTAGGAAGCGTTTAATGCTTTGGCACATAGCACCATGATTCAGTCATTTCATTTCTTGCCTGTCCCCATTTCTGTAGTTCTAAATATCATAATATGTTTTAAAAGGAAGTGCTAAAAACATAGGAAAAATAATTGCTGTTTTCTAAACCTTTCTTGCAGCCAGTATAATGAGAATTATTTTGTAAAGCATTTTCACAGAAACACTGTTTAAATAGATTTGCATAAATTTATTTACGTATTTTAATAAAGATTTATTTAATTAAATGAATATTGAAGGATTATTTGGTACCATTTCTGGTGCTTTTTCTGCTGGTTATCTCCCTTTTAAAGTATTATGTTCACTTTACAGTTTAATAGAAACCTAAATGCAAAGCCATCTCACAAGTAATGTCAGATTATATTTAAAAATGGAATGATGCTGGATGATACTAAGTATCAAAGTCTAATAAATTTACAGTTGTTTCTCAAAACCCTCCTGAAACAGGTCATTATTTTTTATTATTGTATTTTGTAAATTCTACTTCTTTTTGCCTCCCTGTAATGCAGTGTAACTATATTTTTGACACAGAACACTGCAGTTTTGTACTCAATTTAACTAAGGCAAATGATTAAGCATATCTTGCAGTTTTACCATAAAGCTGTGCTTTTGTCTTTGTGTTTTACAGAGAGACAACCTTCTGAAATGCGTTCAATGACATTATTTTCTGGCAGCTTGAGTTAATAGCTTGCCACTATAAAGCCCTACTACGCAGAGAAATTAATACGTTTTTTCCCCCTCCCGTCTGTTGTCAAAAATAAATCAGGTATTCTAAATCAAAAGTAGTTCAATCGAGCATTAAGTGGGACTAGAAGTGACCAGAAGATGTGGTCCAAACCAGCAATAGCTGGTGTTTGGCTCATGAAATCTATAGCTAATGGCTGCTGATATCTCCAGGCTGCTTGATTGCAACTTCACCTTTGATTCCACTGGTAAAACTTGCAAAACATTTCTTGTATGATACTTTATTTGGCAAGTATTGAAAAATAAGTAGAGTCCATCTTTTTCTGTTTGATAACACATTATAGAGCTCCCTAGATGTTCTCAGGAAGGTGAAAGAGGATCTGAAATATTTTTTTGTTTTTGAGCCTGCAATAAAGCAGCAAGAAGCTCGCTGGCTGCTTTTAAAAAAGAGTTCTGATGACTGCGAGAACATGTGAGAACAGTGATGAATATGTAGACTGAATCAAGTTTTGATAAATCCCAAAATGAAATGTGTGCAAAAAAAAATTTTAATGTTTTCTTTAGCATCTTACAGAGATCAGAAATGAAGGCGGTCATGGATTTTCATATGTGGCTTTTTTATCACAGTAGTTTATTATTTTGATTGTAGGGTGTGAAACTTCTGCACGGTAATTCATTACCACTTTGGAGAAATTGTGTGTTATAGCATTGTAATGTTTTAAAACAACAAAAATGGCTAGGGATGAACTTTGCTGAATTAGGAAACAATAGTTGGATGATCCCATAGGGGTAGTCAGTGAGACCTTTGCTGCTGATATTAATCTTTTCTGTATTGTGTCCGTTTGCACATGCACAACAGGGAGAAAATGTTAACTAATTTTTATGACACAGAACTAGCGCCTGTTTGTGTGTGGTTAAAAGGATTTAATAGTTTTTGCATATGGGCTGACATGTTGGTTTTAAATGTGGTGCAGATAAATCTGAAATACTATGTATTTGGATCCAGAATAATGAGCATTATGTCAAAAATATTGAGAGGACAGTCAGCAAACTCATTCTTCATAAACTACCAAGATGATACTTCCTGGAAAACTGATTAATGAACAAACCAGGATGTATAATAAGGCTTTTATCCCACTGAGGTATTTATACATCCTCAAACAGAAAAGACAGGTTGAAGTTGTTTGAGCTTTTCCTTTTTTAGTATCACATACCTGGACTTCAGTTGGTTAGTATCTTGAACTTTAAGGTGAGCAGGCAAAAAGTTAAAAGATTTTTGTATGACACTAGTGAAACATGGTTCCTTTTATTTATTTTCACATCATTTAAATCAATTAAATCAGGATCAAGCTGCTAACAGCTACACAGAGTAATATCGAGGTAAATAATGTATGCATTGTAGAAGCTTTCTCCTTAACTGTTATGAGGGAACAGAGCTATAGCCTGTGGTGCGATATATATGAAATCTGACTGATATATTAATATGTCTGATGTTAATAGTTTATACAAATGAATGACTTAGTGGAAATGAGAAGAAACACTTAAATGAGGGGACAGGAGATATGTTGGCAGGAATTCATTCACTGAATTTGCAAATTCACATTGTCCTACAACTGGTTTTAGCTACAATATCTAATATTCCAGTCTTTTACAACCCAGATGTTGACAAATAGATCATATACTTATTTAAACAAAATTATATAATATAACATGCAAGGAAAAAATGTTATTTAAATTGCTGATTGCAGAAATTATACTTTTGCAATAAGTTTGGTTTGGTTTGGATTTTTTTTTTTTTAGCATAGGTTCCTAAAAATACCAAACAGGAAGTACTGGACCTAATTCTTATTTACTTTAACTTTATTAAATTCAGAGAATACAGCATGAGAGAACCAATAACATATTCCTGACATGATCAGGAAGGGAATATGCAGAGAACTAGACAGTAGTTAACTTCAAACCAAAGCCATAGAAGAAAATATTTTTGCTTGAGATAGATAAAATAATTATAGAATGTTGAATGATCAAATTCATAATTCTTTTTTGTAAAATACTTCTAAGAGATTGAGACTGCTTAAGCTGCTGACCCCTGAACATATTACATAGGTTTGCATGCAACTAGTAAGTTATTCTTAGTTACCGATGCTCATAGATAACTGAACAATTAAAAATAAAAGATATGAACAATTACAAATAAATACATTGTTACAATAAACTACCTTCTTCAATATGAATTTTTCTTTTTTTTGTTTCGGTTAAGAGATGTCAAATGATATGCCACTTTGCTTTACATTTGCCTGTGATATAAATTTACTGATTCTTTCAAATAACAGTATTTTCCAAAAGCTGCTTAAAAAACAGACTTTAATAGCTTTGCTAAAAGCTATTCTAATCACAGGACAAGATCTAGTAGATGTATGAATAAATAAAAGTGGTACTTCTAAAACCATACCCTAAGTCTTTCTCATTCTGAGATGCCTGATTATTTAGAATTAGAACAAATTTTGAAGTGACTGAATGCTTATTGCAAGATGTGCAAAAAAAGTTGTTTTGCAAAAAATTATCTAGCAAAATATGTAATAATTGTAAATTGCAGCCATGACTTATTTTGGTTTGACTTGTAGTGAAATCTGGTTCTCAATTTGCCAGACCTTTTCAAGGCTCATGAACCTACAGAAGCACTGATATCCATTCTAGCTATTGCTAAAGCTCAAGTGTTTAATGAAACATATTCCCAGAACTTGATGACACTAAGCTGAGTGGTGCAGTTGACACACCTGAGGGATGGGATGCCATTCAGAGGGACCTGGACAAGCTCGAAAAGTGGGACCATGTGAACCTCATGAGGCTCAACAAGGCCAAGTGCAAGGTCCTGCACCTGGGTTGGGGCAATCCCTGGTATCAATACAGGCTGGGGGATGAAGGGATCGAGAGCAGCCCTACAGAGAAGGACTTGGGGGCACTGGTGGATGAAAAGCTGGACATGAGCCAGCAATGTGTGCTGACCAGAAATCCAACCATATCCTGGGCTGCATCAAAAGAAGCGTGGGCAGCAGGTCAAGGGAGGTGATTCTGCCCCTCTGCTCTGCTCTGGTGAGACCCCACCTGCAGTACTGCATCCAGCTCTGGAGTCCTCAGTACAAGAAAGACATGGACCTGTTGGAGCAGGTCCAGAGGAGGTCCACGAAGATGATCAGAGGGATCACCTCTCCTATGAGAACAGGCTGAGGGAGTTGGGGTTGTTCAGTTGTAGAGAGCGATAAGGTCTCCCCTCAGCCTCCTCTTCTCCAGACTAAACAACCTCAGTTCCCTCAGCTGCTCCTCATAAGACTTGGTCTCCAGAACCTTCACCAGCTTCGTTGCCCTTCTTTGGGCACACTCCAGCACCTCGATGTCCTTCTTGTAGTGAGGGGCCCAAAAACGAACACAGTACTCGAGGTGCGGCCTCACCAGGGCCGAGTACAGGGGCACTATCACCTCCCTGGTCCTGCTGGCCACACTGTTCCTGATACAAGCCAGGATGCTATTGGCCTTCTTGGCCACATTGCTGGCTCATGTTCAAGCAGCTGTCAACCAACACCCCCAGGTCCTTTTCCACCAAGCAGCTCTCCAGCCACTCCTCCCCAAGCCTGTAGCGTTGCATGGGGTTGTTGTGACCCAAGTGCAGGACCCAGCACTTAGCCTTGTTGAACCTCATACAGTTGGCCCCGGCCCATCGATCCAGCCTGTCTAGGTCCCTCTGTAGGGCCTTCCTACCCTCCAGCAGATCAACACTCCCGGCCAACTTGGTATCATCTGCAAACTTCCTGAGGGTGCACTCGATCCCCTCATCCAGATCATCAATGAAGATATTGAACAGGACTGGACCCAGTACTGAGCCCTGGGGAACACCACTTGTGACCGGCCGCCAACTGGATTTGACTCCATTCACCACCACTCTCTGGGCTCGGCCATTTAGCCATTTTTTTACCCAGCGGAGAGTGCACTTATCCAAGCCACGGGCAACCAGCTTCTCCAGGAGAATGCTGTGGGAGACAGTGTCAAAGGCCTTACTAAAGTCCAAGTAGACAACATCCACAGCCTTCCCCTCATCCACTAAGCGGGTCAGCTTGTCGTAGAAGGAGATCAGATTGGTCAGGTTGTTTCATTTATAGAAACATTTTTTTGTTGTCTTTTACTGCAGTAGCCAGAATAAGTTCTAGTTGGGCTTTGGTCCTTCCAGTTTTCTCCCTGCATAACCTCACGACATCCTTGTAGTCCTCCTGAGTTTCCTACCCCTTCTTCCCAAGGTCATAAACTCTTTTTTTTCCTGAGTTCCAGCCAAAGCTCTCTGTTCAGCCAGGCTGGTCTTCTTCCCCACCTGCTTGTCTTTTGGCACATGGGAACAGCCTGCTCCTGAGCCTTTAAGACTTCCTTCTTGAAAAACGTCCAGGCTTCCTGGACTCCTTTGCCCTTTGGGACTGCCTCCCAAGGGACTCTGTCAACCAGGGTCCTGAACAGGCCAAAGTCTGCCCTCCGAAAGTCCAAGGTGGCAGTTCTGCTAACCCCCCTCCTTACTTCTCCAAGAATCGAAAACTCTATCATTTCATGATCACTATGCCCAAGACGGCCTCCAACCATCACATCACCCACAAGTCCTTCTCTGTTCACAAACAACAGGTCCAGCGGGGCACCTTCCCTAGCTGGCTCACTCACCAACTGTGTCAGGAAGTTATCTTCCACACACTCCAGGAACCTCCTAGGCTGTTTCCTCTCCTCTGTATTGTATTTCCAGCAGGCATCTGGTAAGTTGAAGTCCCCCACGAGAACAAGGGCTAGCAATCATGAGACTTCTCCCAGCTGCTTATAGAATATTTCATCTGCCTCTTCATCCTGATTGGGTGGTCTATAACAGACTCCCACCATGATATATCTGCCTTGTCAGCCTTCCCCCTGATTCTTACCCATAAACACTTGACCCTTTCATCATCATCGTCAAGCTTTAGACAGTCAAAACACTCTCTAACGTACAAGGCTACCCCACCGCCTCTCCTTCCTTGCCTATCCCTTCTGAAGAGCTTATAGCCATCCATTGCAGCACTCCAGTTGTGCAAGTCATCCCACCATGTTTCTGTGATGGCAATTATGTCATAGTTTTCCTGCTGCACAATGGCTTACAGCTCCTCCTGTTTGTTGCCCATGCTACGTGCATTGGCGTAGATGCACTTCAGTTGGTCTGTTGATCCTGCCACCTTTTTTGGGGGAGAAGCCCTAATTCCTGCGTGACTGTTCTCAGGTGCTTCCATGGTTGCTAACACATGAACAACCCTTGTGTCTTTGCTGCCACATTCTGATGTTCTCAGAATATTTCTAAAGTAGCAGATGAAGAATTATTAAATAGGATTCTACCTCTTCACAATGTTTTCCATGGCAGATCAAGTATTTGTACTTGAAAAACAGAGTTATATATTCTGCGTTATGTACTTTGAAAGAATTACCATAGATTTCTTGGATATAGGGAGAAGAGTTCATTAGCTCACTAGTGCTGTTTGATGAAACAGGTGTTCTACGTAAGTAGAAAAAAATCAATTATAATAACTCTTAAAATTATAGAGACGTATCAAAATCATCACCTGATTTGGCCCATTACTAGACTTTCAGTCTCCTACTTACTATGCCTAGTTTAGAAAAAATATTTCTATCAATCAATAAAGCACATTTTAATAAGCCTTTTATCCTTAAGTTCTCAATGTGAAGTTTTATGAGAATGCATAAAAAACCATGTGTCTGTAGGAGCTTGGTGACTTAATCTACCTCCTGGTTGAAAGTGTGACGAGATAAACTATCAGTAACTGAAAAATGATAAAAGGTGGTCTAACACTGACACAGATCTGCTGCCTTGATAACTAATCAGTATAAGAACAAACAGTGAGCCAAAATGGCTCAGAAAAAATGGAGTATTATATTTTAAAAGCTAAGGTAAAATCTGCACACCTTCAGAACAGTGCCTGACATGGCATATCTTTTATTTTATACAGATCTTCACAATGTATTTCTACTCTAAATAACAGCTTTGTAATTCATAGTGCTCTCTTTGCTGGCATGTAAAAATATTGTACTCTGCCTGTTAGCCATGCTAAGTGCACCAGTATCAGTAAAGGCTGCTATTCTATCTGTTGTAAGTTAATGTTTCTTTCACTGTTTACAATTTCTTCCACTGAAATCCAGTTTCAAATGCAGTTTCTATTGGATTGTGATTTCTCCTGTGACCTTGGGTGATTTTGCCTGTACCATGTACCATCACCAATTTTTTGTGGGTTTTTTCCTGAAAATGACATCTGTTCAGGGTTCCTGATTTGCCACATCTTTCCTTGATTCCTTGAAGTAGTGAGGTATGACCTATCTGAAAGTGGACTTGCAAATCTGAGATTTCTAAAATCAGTAGACAGCTGAAGATTCCCCTTCCTTCACAGTTGTTTGTTTGCTATGGAGTCCTTGGGATATAAAAATGCATCGTAAGATACAAGGTTATATTGTCCTGTCTCAGCCAATTCCTATACAGTCAGCACTTTTAAAATTGGGAACCAGTTGGGGTTTGGCATCCGCAGGGTAATGCAGATTGGCTTATAACCTTGACATAGTTGACAGCAATCCAGAATGATTTTTAATATATACCAATGCTTATGTTTAATTGTTGTCAGTGATTTCCTTGGTGCTATAGCACCATAATTCAAAAAATGTTACAAATTCACTTTGTGTCTCTTAGGTATGTCGTCGATAAGAGGTTGTGAGAATCTGCAGTGGCCAAAAAGGATCGCTAAAATGTTCTTTTTCTTTGTAGTGCAGATTAGCGATCACAGATCCTTGATCCAGCAGTATTCACATGTCTGTATCCTTTTATCCTGTTTATTCCTTAAGATCAATGAGGTTACAGCAATGCCTATACCTAATAGGGAGCAGGTCTTTAAGAACTTGAATAGGCTGTTAGACACAAGCCCTTTTTGATGCTCTGCTGATCTTGCTTCCTTGTGCCCATGCCAAGCCCAGTGTTAAACGTACCCCACATCTACTATGGATTTGAGATTGCTGCAGTTTTTAGGCAAGTAGATTTATACACCTGTTGCATATGAGCGCAGCTGGTAGGTAACTGCTGTATGCCTCACAGATCACCTGTTCCTTTCTATTAATGTTTCTGTGAGCACTGTCTAATGCTAGCCAATGAAATATTGTTTCTTAAGTCTTATTTCTCAAGCTACTTAGAACTGATTTATTTGCTTTTTTTTTTTCATTCAGAAGTAGTGTGTAACATGAATTGTCTTATTTTGGTATGGTTTCTTATTATTTTGTTAAAGATCTTTTAAAGAAATGCAAGTTTTATTGATGTTGTGAAACATTCAGTTCTGCTTGGGAGTTCCCTACAGTCTTCATTTTGGAGTATTTGACAGACTTTTAGGTTTCAGGGCTAAGACATGGAATACTTTGAAGATAGTTTGAAGGCTTGAATTTGAATATAGCAAATTCTAAAGAGAAGATGATAGGTTTCATGTGCTGAGTTCTTTTTTTTTATAGTGTCTTAAATTCAGTGATTTTCTATATTCAAGATACAATTATGAGGGAATCTCATGAATAAGTTTATAGGGAGGGAGGGGACACTGGGAAACTCCCAGGGGGTCTGTCTGCTGTAACACCTCTCACTAGAGTAGGGGAACTCCAGGATTTCTTTGAAGATGCTTCATGATACAAATTTTTCTTTTCAATTCCATGAGTGATATAAAAATAATGACAAATGCAACGGTGCTGGGTAGCTATAAGTCCAGTGAGCTTCAGTTTCTTAAAAAAAAACATATTTAAAACTTTTAATAATATTTTCAGTCCATTATGAATGCCATGTTCCATGTATATAATTTGTTTAGGCCTGGATGTTATTTTGTCCACCTTTTTATTTTCTTTGGGAGAAAGCAGTAGGGAGGTTACCGTAACCAATGAAAGGAAAATTTCACTGTTAAACTATTAAATATTCCTTACCAGTTTAGTAGGGATTTTCTTTTCTTATTCTGCTATTTTTATGTACCACAGACAATTCCAGTAACAGCAGTAGCAATGTCTGACCTTGTGTTGTAAGACACCCAAGTGGCATGCCAATCGTGCCTTAATTTTGGCATTGGTAAATTAAGGCTCTAGGATAATTAGAGCTGGCATTTTCTGCAAATATGAGCTTTCAACAGAGGATGCCAATTCATGGTTGCCAATAATAATAATAATAATAATAATAATAATAATAATAATAATAATAATAATAATAATAATAATAATAATAATAATAATGTGTGATGGTACCAATGACAGCTCTTTAGTGAAGAAAAAACTTCTCAGATCCGAATATTTTTCATCAAAGCAGGGAGGAGAGAAAGAGAGAGAGAGATGTCAAAAAGAATAATGTTCAGTAAATGAGAGAAGTCATCTAAAGCATAGGAGAATCAGATAAAGTCCCTGCCTGACTACACTCCTATACTCCCTAGGGAGTGGTTCAAATTATCAGATTACTATCTACTGCCTTTTTGATCTGTTGAAGCAGTTCCATTTTGTTCACTAGGCAGCTATTTAGGAAATAATTAATCTATTCCTTATCTCACATAAGTGGTCAGGTCTCCAGACTGCTCAGTGAGAAATGCCTCACTATTTGTTTTTCGTTCTATTGCAAAAATGTCTTGGACCTGTTACAGTGCACATAGGAATGTGTCTGTGTTTTGTTTGAAGTTGTAGAGGCTTTTGGGATGAGGAGAACCTTTCCTGCTTATTCTTAAACATAAGCAGATGTCTGCATCCTATTCCAAAATTTCAGTATCAAATTGAAACTAGTATGTTTAATAATTTTCTGAACTGGTGTTTCTGTCTTATTTCCACTGAAATTTAACTTTTCTCCATTTGCCTTCCTGAGCCTTGCCAGTTGTCGCATTACTCTAAGGTGGTTATAACCATCGGTGACAGAAGAGGTGGAAGCAGTTGCTTTTAAAGTGTCAGTGCTGGCAGCTCATGTAAAGATAATATTAACAGTGCTACAAAACAGCTCCTCATTGCTGGGAAAATGGTCAGTGCCAATGCACTGTAATAATTCTGTTTCTCTCTATTATTAGTGAACTCTCTAAAGTGACCAGGCTTTTTGATGCATGTTGTAATGGAATGTTTGCTTACTAATAGCCCTTCATATCTAAGCAAATTGATATCCAGATAAATTTAATCATCATATTTTCAGAAGTGTTCTCAGTTCCATTGAGTTTGATATTATTTGATTGCCGGTACAAAAGAGAGAGAGAGTATAAATATATTTGTAATTTTGAAAAGTCAGAAAAGAGTCCATCTGCTTTCTTCAGCCTACAGCTAGAAAAAAAGAATCAGGAGACTTGCTTCAACCACTATTATTGAGAAATATGTCTTTTGTCATAAAAATAACAGTACACAGAACCACAATCCTTACAGCAGCTTTGACTGCTCTGTTTTCCTTTTTCTCCCCTCTCCCCCCTACCTTTCCAGTTATTGCCTTATTTTCTCTCTCTTTTTTTTTTTTTTCTTCCTGGTAGGAGTCAATGTTATTTTGTTAGCTCAAAGCCCATTTTGTCATTTTTGAGCTCAAAGGTCATTTTGTTAGCTTGGAAAAATAAATTAGTGGAATTTCTCTTTATTTATCTACAGGTAAGAGATATATACATATGTTGTGTGTGTATGTTTGTGTAGGACTAGTGTTGCAATCTAACCACAAGGAAAGACAATATAGGAACAATTTATTTATGAATCTTTGATATTGATCAATTTCCCAATGCAGATTTTCAATTATTTATTAGTTCAGTACACTCTGAATGAAGTTATTCACTTTCACTTCTCAGAGCCATTGGTTTTTGTATGTAGATGAGGATGGCAAAGAAACCTCAATGAATGTAGGTAGGACCACAATTTTATATGTTCAGGATGTGAATTGAAGAGACAGCAGATACAGTTGCACAACAATCTCTTGTTCAGCAATTCTGTTCTGTGAAGGATTTTATGATTTTGACATTTTTCTTTGCTTCAGCAAAGAACAAAATATGGTAATGTCAAATTTACCAACAGGAAGAATCAAGAAGAATATTCTTCAATTAAGCTAGAATAGTTTATTTTGACAAAATCAAAACATTTTCATTTCACCTTTATTTTTCATTTGCATTATTATATATAAAGTTGTTACAATTTTAGTTTTAGTTGGGAGACAGGATATTTCAGCATTGTCAACTCCTTAACTTCCCCCTCACTCCTCCTCCAGAAAATGTTGGAAGAAGTGGTATTCTTTCATTTCCAAAGAAATGTGATTCCCAATATGAAACAATTTTGTAATTTTTTATCAGATCTACTACTGAGTCACATACAATTATATAAACCAGAACAGATTTTTATGCAGACTAAGATTGGTGACCATGCATTTGCTGAAATATAATGACTCATTTTCAGGAACAGATAAAACCATTATACTGCCTGGAACAGTTTTGATGCTGTCTGGCTTTTGCTTTTCAATTACAGCATACATTATTTAATACTTTTTTCATCTTAAGGTCTATATACCTTCTCTGTTCTTTGCAACAGTAAAAAGCTAATAATACAGAAAGCACAAAATTTACCATGGAAATTATATTTAGGGAGAACTCATGATACCCAATATTTATGCCATTACTTGTCCCAAGGAATTTGTTGCTCATAGATATCTGAGCATGTATTATTGTAACTTGATGTGGGATTTTGTTATCTGAAGTCTGGATATGTGAATGAGTATGATTAAGAAAGTATTGGTGTTTCACTTCTTCATTCATTTTCATAACAGATTATTCCTTTCCTAAGTTTTGGAATTTTTTTCTTTTTTCCAACTACTCAATTAATACTTCAGCCTCTCAAAAAAAGAATTCTCTGGGCCATTACTGTTATTAACAGGGAAATAAAATAATGGTTTTTGATACTTAAGGCTTAGCATTATCAAGTGGTACTGATTGGTATTTATCTTCTGGAATCCAGAATACCTTGCTCAAGGCCTAAGTTCCCTGTACGGAATATGAGGAAAGTACCCCATAGATAAAACTTTCAGAACAGGATTCAAAGCAATCCTAAAAGCTGTGCCCCCAAATGCATACATTCACCTTGACTGAGATGCGGTTGGATAAATAATATAAAACACAGATGCCAGAGTAGTGTAGGATTCTGCCCTTCAATATAGTCTGTACCATGGTGGTTCAGGCATATGTCCTGTGAGACGGAGGCAGGTCTTTCAGCCTGAAAAGGGGGCCCACCTCCATCATCATGAAGTAATCAATCATCTACTAACCTATTATATAAAAGCTAGGTATATCATTATTAAAACTAGTGCCACTAATAGTCACTTATTAATTCTGTGAGGAGCCAACTCCCAATGGCTTGTATTAGGCTGCTTTGAGAAGGCCTACCAAACTGGCCTTCAGAAAATTAAGAGAAGAAATAGATAGCATTTATTTAAAATACTCAAAACGCTTCAAGCTGAAAGTCAGCATTAAGCTGTATGGGCTGTAGCAGAACCTTACATATCTTGATGTTTTCAAAGAACCTAAGGAAATAGGCAGCAGCTTTAGTGGGAATTTGTCCATCATAAATTTATATGCCAGTTTAGGTTTTATATCTTGATCATAACCACACTGAATTTTTTTTAATTTAAAGTGACAATGACAACCCTGCCACCCCATGACTGTGTGGTATTTCTGGAGCGTGCTGGAGTGTGCTCTCTGCTCTGTTGTTAGTTTTGATTTCACAGCAAATAAGGCTGAAAATGATTTAAAGTTGGTAAATTAAGGTATGTATTTAGCTAAGGTTAAATGATGTATTTATTAACTCACCGTGCTTTAAATTCAGTCAATTTCTACTTTCCCGTGTTTCCTGCTTGACACTAGATATCCCATCATCTAGGTATTATTTTCACATTGTCCTTTAAATTGCATTTGAGTACACTTTATCTGTATGGAACAAGAGGTCACGCTATTGTGTGAGCAAAGTATGATTGTATGGGAACTAAATTGGCTGTAAAAAAAATGCCTTAGGAAATAAATAGTGCTTCAAAGATGTACATACATAACCAGAGGTATTCCACAGGATCCTGTCCTGGGTCTGTCCAGGTCAGATAAATGCTGTAGGTGTAGGTAATCCTACCTTCAGACAGTCTGATCTCTTGGAGTGCTTCCAGCCCATGCTTCCAGGGACGTAATGAGAATCATGTCTTCAGCCTGAGCTTTGAATTTATCTCTTTGTCTCTTCTGTTAATCTGAGGTTGGTTTTGAATCTTCATGCTTTTACAGTCTTAAATTTCTTTGTTTCATTATTATGGGAGGCATAGAAATTTTAATGTGTTTATGCCATGCTGTTTGGTTTTTTTCCCCTGTTTTCCTTTATTCTCTCCTCTCTGCTCCCTCTTTCACTTTCACCAGGATAGCATTGCATTGGAAGGTAGGAGCTACTGTTGGGCTTGTCTTTCTGCTACATTTTGCACAAGCTCCACTGATGTGACATCTCTCTTTGCCGTGAGGCTGTGGGCTGTGGGACAGGGTGGAAGCATATGATCTTTGGCTTACAACTGATAAGAGTCAGTGAGAGAGGGTAAGCCTATTTGACTGTGTCTGTAAAGAGTTTTTGTAAAATGGACTAGTTACTGGTTGTAAGATCTTTTTTTTAGTAGTTCAATATTCATTTAACATTGAGCTCCATTCACTCGTCTATTAAGCTGCTAAACTAATCCTGAAACTCAGTAACTAAAGATTGATATTTTCTAATTAATAAAATGGAAGCAGTTCATGAAGATAGCAACATGAAAGCTTTGGGGAAAATACATTGTCCTGATTTCTCCACAGTAAACAATTTGGTATCGTTAGACATTTAATATATAAGGCCAAATTTTGTCACATCCATTACCTGAGTCATGAACTTTATCATTCATCAGTTTTCCAACAAATGGAATAAAATCTATGTGTTTTGATCTTGTGGAGGAGCAAGCGAAATGACTATGAATAAGCTGAACACACTCATCAGTATTTTCATAGAAGTAACTAAAAAAGTTACATTAGCTCATTAAGAGACATTGGAGAGAATCATATTATCTAGTTTTAGTATTGCCTGATTCAAATGGTTAAACAAAATCTAACCCCCCAAATGATGATATTCTAGTCTAATAATGGATTTAAATACAGTATCACAAGACTGCAAGATGAAAAAAGCTAATACTGTACAAGCAGTACAGTTAAATTGCAAGAGCAGGCAACAAAGACTTACTTCAGTTTTTGTATTATAATGGATAATGCAATCTATGCCCTTGTATCAGCTAAGTAGGACAAAGACATTTACATCTTATACAATCCATTGACAAGTTCTTAAGAAATCTTACATCAAATGGAGTTCCATATTTGTTCATTAATTGTACTATAGTGCTACCTGAAATACTTTATTTGATGTTGGAAGTCACATTGTTTCAGATGCAGCAGGAGTCTGCCCAAGGTTGTTAGCTGCTGGAGAGGCAAATGGAAGGTAATCTATTGGCCTATTTAGTTCACCATAAAGGACTTTTTCAATACATCCAAACTTTCCCCTAATATATTTACGATATTTCTATTTATATACAGTATTACAAGCTAGACTGAATGTATCAGGTCTATTAAAAATTACTAATTACAGGCAAAACTAAATAAACCAAACATAATTATAAAGCAATACAGAACAATTAACAGAAAACATATCCCAGTGTACCAGCAGCTGAAATACATGCTTCCTGATAATTTTACTTGTAAAGACAATGGAATGGCACAGATAAAGCTTACCACCTCTCAATGGGAATAGAGAAATTAATTATGTATTGATTGTATGCACATTTTTAATAAGGAATAAGAAACACAAGGTCAGGTTCTGGCAACAACTTATAAGAAGCAGTGCCAGTAGTTTACTCTGTGTGAGAGTTATTTTTTCCACCAATATTCTATTTAGTGCTCCACTAGCATGTCAGAAAAATGTAGACTTCTGTTTTTCTAGACTAACAACAAAAGAAACATAAGGAATATAACTGTGACTGTTCACTTATTTTCAAGCCAGGAACTACTGTGGTTTTCTGAGAAGAGAGAGGAAAAGGGAAAAGTAGGTATTATTCTATAGGCAAAATAGTTTTGTTAGATTAGTCTATCATCTATCTAACACATACCTAATCTATGACACATTAGAATTTACCAAATTAAGCTGCTGTTTATTTTGTAACTATTCAAATAGTATATGCACCATTTAGAATAAATAAATTTTATCTCAGAAGTTGCTGAATGTTCTCACTTTTTTGCAGTGTATGCACCGAGTTTGCTTTTATTAATTAATATTTCAAATCATATGTGAACTTACACTATTGGTGTTTATTTTGAACTTACTACTTGCAAAGTTTTTGAACAACAAATATATGATTCTAAAATGTACACTATTCTATTCTGAGAAATGTTATGATTTTGAAAGTAGCCATAGGTAATTTTCTAAATAATACTGGGTTTATCATTAAAAAAAAAAAAGGAATATGCTTATATGTATCATGGGGAAAAAGCTATACAAGATTTAGAGAGAGCCTAGTGGGGTGGCTATCTGCTTTTCTCTGCCTGAATCAAGCCAAAGCTCCTCTTCTTTATCCATACTTACTGCATTCACAGTGCCTTAGTAGCAGCAGCGTAGATTTCCAAGTTACAGAAATATAAATTACTTTTCACCCCTACTGTTATGTTGTTATACTGTAGTCTGTTATTACCTCGGATACATTTTATTATAAACTCTCTTTTCACATGGAATAATTCATGGGTTCTTTATTGCTTCCTCAAGTAAATGTAACTGATTCTAGAAATGCTAATTTCCTCATTTATAAATTATTCCAGAAATGCTATTTTCCTTATTTTCCTTATTTAATGCCTGACTGTGCTTAGCTACACTACAGCACAAATTTGGAGTTACTTAGATATACAACTAATAGATGAGAACTGCTGCTATTTGAAGAACAATCTTGTTACAGTGTAAGCATTCCTGCTTTCTAACAATTCTGACACTGAGTTTAGTCAATTTTTCCTCTAGATTAATATTAAGCAGCCAAAACTCATTTTCCCTGTTCACTACTTACATGGCATTTTTCCAAATTTATTGAGTAGAAACTGTTTGCTGGATTATTTCTGAAAGCAATTATTCATCTGCTAGAACGGAAAGTGAAGCTGGTCTTCAAATTTCAGCTGATTTTGACTGAACAAACAGGTCACATGTTCTTGTGTTCCTTGGCCAGAAAAAAATCAGTCATATTTCTGGTACAAGTATTCCCAGCTATAAATAACAATTCTGTTTTCTAATGTTCTCTAGTATGAATTTAAAATGCCTTGCTTTGGCAAATTATTCCTGCAATGCAAAGAGATGGCTGTGAATAGAAGTGAAATGGATTTGACGGAAAAGCAACGTTAATATTCCCTGAAATTATTTGTCAGTGTTCGCCTGCTTATAGACACAATGTTCTTCCTGCAGCCATTCATTTTTAATCCCTGTGACACCACATTAATGTGGTCACTTCACTAACCTTTTCAGAACCACTTCAGTTTTTGAAATTATGAATAAAAAATAAAAACTGCTTCCAATATCCCTATGCTGACGCCTCCTTCCCAAGGCACTCTTTGAGAAGAGTACTTAGAGGGATGCTATCATAATCCGTGCTTCTCTTGCTGCAGAATCGTACCCTGAAAACATGCAGGCTGTGGCACCGAGGAGGTTATTGCAAGACTGTCATGAGACGGTGGAAAACAAAGGCAATCTGTGTGTCAAAGACTACTGACACTACCTGAGAGCACCCAGGTTTTCAGGAAAAGGATAATTCCCATCTTCTATTCTGTTTTGACTCCATTTCCCTGACAGTTTTACTTTTCTTTCTAATTTGTTTTTGCGAGTAGAAACCTGAGTCACCACCTACTCTGCTAAACTTCATGTTTTATTGCTGACTCATCATTCTGGCTCACCTTCAATCCAGCAGTCTATTTTGGCTGCTTATTCTGCCTTATCTAAATTTTGGATCTTGAATTCTGTGGAGCAGGGACTGCTTTCTTTTGTTGTCCATAAAATACCAGCACAGTTGTGTACTGGTGTTCAACTGGGGTTTGCAGGGACTACCATATTATAATTAATAACTGCTATTAATAACTTGATCTGCATTCCAATAGCTCACTCACTGAGATATCACTGTAATTTCCAAGATTAATAGTTGTTACTATTTATTTTCTATTCCTCTTAGTGCCTAGAGACACAAGCCAAGATCAAAGCTGTATGGACACATGGGATAAAATTAATATGATTAAATGTAGCTGTCTACTTCTGGGAAACCTTCAGCCTTCTACAGGAGATTTTGCTGTTTTTCCCTTGTCAATGTCAGTACTGTTCATCTACTGGTCTTTTTTTTTTTTTTAAGCATAACTTCTATCTGCTTTTCATAAGAACATTTGCTTTAATTTAGTTATTTCTGAAAGAAAACTAATGAAGTTGCAACTTGTAATGGAATATTAGAAAGGCAAAGGCCCAGCTAGAACTTAAACTGGCCACTGCAGTTAAAGATAATAAAAAATGTTTTTACAAATATATCAGCAACAAAAGGAGGGCCAGGGAGAATCTCCCTCCTTTGTTGGAGGCAGAGGGAAACATTGCCATGAAGGATGAGGAGAAGGCTGAGGTACTTAATGCCTTCTTTGCATCAGTCTTTAATCGTCAGACTGGTTATCCTCAGGGTATTCAGGCCCCTGAGATGGGAAATGGAGACAGGAAGCAGAATGAAGCCCCGGTTGTTGAAGAGGTGGCAGTCACCGACCTGCTCCTCCATCTGGATACGCACAAGTCCATGGGGCCAGATGGGATGCACCCGAGGATACTGAGGGAGCTGGCAGAGGAGCTGGCCAGGCCACTCTCCATTATTTATCAGCAGTCCTGGTCAACCGGGGACGTCCCGGATGACTGGAAGCTAGCAAATGTGACGCCCCTCTACAAGAAGGGTCGGAAGGAGGATCCCGGGAACTACAGGCCTGTCAGCCTGACCTCGGTGCCGGGGAAGGTCATGGAGCAGATCATCTTGAGTGCCATTATGCAGCAAGTGCGGGACAACCGAGGGATCAGGCCCAGCCAGCATGGGTTTCTGAAAGGGAGGACCTGTTTCACTAACCTGGTCTCCTTCTATGACAAGGTGACCCGCTTAGTGGATGTGGGGAAGGCTGTGGATGTTGTCTACTTGGACTTTAGTAAGGCCTTTGACACTGTCTCCCACAGCATTCTCCTGGAGAAACTGACTGCTCATGGTTTGGATGGGTGCACTCTGCGCTGGGTTAAAAACTGGCTGGACGGCCAAGCCCAGAGGGTGGTGGTGAATGGAGTCAAATCCAGTTGGCGGCCGGTCACGAGTGGTGTTCCCCAGGGCTCAGTACTGGGGCCAGTCCTGTTCAATATCTTCATTGATGATCTGGATGAGGGGATCGAGTGCACCCTCAGGAAGTTTGCAGATGATACCAAGTTGGCCGGGAGTGTTGATCTGCTGGAGGGTAGGAAGGCCCTACAGAGGGATCTGGACAGGCTGGATTGATGGGCCGGGGCCAACTGCATGAGATTCAACAAGGCTAAGTGCTGGGTCCTGCACTTGGGTCACAACAACCCCATGCAACGCTACAGGCTTGGGGAAGAGTGGCTGGAGAGCTGCCTGGTGGAAAAGGACCTGGGGGTGTTGGTTGACAGCCGCCTGAACATGAGCCAGCAGTGTGCCCAGGTAGCCAAGAGGGCCAATGGCATCCTGGCTTGTATCAGGAATAGTGTGGCCAGCAGGACCAGGGAGGTGATAGTGCCCCTGTACTCGGCACTGGTTAGGCTGCACCTTCAGTATTGTGTTCGGTTTTGGGCCCCTCACTCCAAGAAGGACATTGAGGTGCTGGAGTGTGTCCAAAGAAGGGCAACGAAGCTGGTGAAGGGTCTAGAGACCAAGTCTTATGAGGAGCAGCTGAGGGAACTGGGGCTGTTTAGTTTGGAGAAGAGGAGGCTGAGGGGAGACCTTATTGCTCTCTACAGCTACCTGGAAGGCGGTTGTAGTGAGGTGGGGGTCGGTCTTTTCTCCCAAGTAACAAGGGATAGGACGAGAGGAAACAGCCTCAAGGTGTGCCAGGGGAGGTTTAGGTTAGACATTAGGAAAAACTTCTTCACCGAGAGGGTGGTCAAGGATTGGAACAGGCTGCCCAGGGAAGTGGTTGAGTCTCCATCCCTGGAGGTATTTAAAAGACAGGTAGATGTGGTCCTTAAGGACGTGGTTTAATGGTGGACTTGGCAGTGCTAGGCTAACGGTTGGACTTGATGATCTTAAGGGTCTTTTCCAACCTTAATGATTCTATGATTCTGTGATTCTATAAAATGTGAGAAGTGTAATCACTGAGTTTTTAAGGTAAAGATACCCTCTTTCAAAGCAATTTTTGATTGAGAGTCTCAATTAATTTTTTCCTGTGTTGCTAATAGCAATCTAGTATTTTGTTTAGCAAGTCTGACTCTTCTGATTATGAATAATAGTGGACAACAGATGTTTAGAACGCAACTCTTGCTGAGTGCTGAGTACTTTGTCTCCAAATTAGGCAAAAAGATGTATTTAAGATGGAAGAAAGCCACAGGTTATACCACAGCACAGTGATCTTTATTTTGGTCTCTATTTCTTTCTCAACAATTTCCAACATACAATTTGCTTTTTCAACCAGTGCTGAGCATTAAGCTGCTCTTTTCATGGGACTATCATCACCCCAGATCTTGCTCCTAATATAATAGTTAGCTCGGTGCTCATCATCTTGGATATGAAGTTAAGGTTGTGGGGTTTTTTAACCTTCTGTGTCACTTTACACTTAAATAGAAATTCTTCTATCATTTTATTGCTCATTTTTATAATGTTTTTCTGCAGTTCTTCTCAAATGGTCCTTGCCCTTATTACCCTAACTAATTATTATCAGCAAACATTGTTACCACCTTTCCAGGCTGTTTGTGCGTATGGGGACCATCACAGTCCCAGCAGAGGCGGTGGCCCCTCTCCATTGTGAGAACTGAGCATTTCTCACAAGAAGGGGCTGATGTGGTGGGCAGCCCCCTCCCGACCCAGGGCCTGTACTTAAAGTTAAGTGCATGAATTAGTCAAGGCAATGAAGCAGAAGCTAGGCACGAATGTTAAGCATTGGAATACTTAAATGTTAAGTTTGGGCTTGATCCTGCAAAAACTTGTGTTTTGTTAAGATAAGACTGTATAGCACTTTGCAGAACAGAGCTAAATGTTAAAAGCATGGTGTAAATAGCCCTTAAGATCATCGAGTCCAACCGTTAACCTATCACTGCCAAGTCCACCATTAAACCACGTCCTTAAGCACCACGTCTACCTGTCTTTTAAATACCTCCAGGGATGGGGACTCAACCACCTCCCTGGGCAGCCTGTTCCAATGCTTGACCACCCTCTCGGTGAAGAAGTTTTTCCTAATGTCTAACCTAAACCTCCCCTGGCGCAGCTTGAGGCCGTTTCCTCTCGTCCTATCACTTGTTACTAGGGAGAAGAGGCTGACCCCCACCTCACTACAACCTCCTTTCAGGGAGTTGTAGAGAGCAATAAGGTCTCCCCTCAGCCTCCTCTTCTCCAGACTAAACTACCCCAGCTCCCTCAGACACTCCTCATAAGACTTGTGCTCTAGACCCTTCACCAGCTTCGTTGCCCTCCTCTGGACACACTCCAGCACCTCGATGTCCTTCTTGGAGTGAGGGGCCCAAAACTGAACACAGTACTCGAGGTGCGGCCTCACCAGTGCCTAGTACAGGGGCACTATCACCTCCCTGGTCCTGCTGGCCACACTATTCCTGATACAAGCCAGGATGCCATTGGCCCTCTTGGCCACCTGGGCACACTGCTGGCTCATGTTCAAGCAGCTGTCAACCAACACCCCTAAGTCCTTTTCCACCAGGCAGCTCTCCAGCCACTCCTCCGCAAGCCTGTAGCATTGCATGGGGTTGTTGTGACCCAAGTGTAGCACCCGGCACTTAGCCTTGTTGAATCTCATGCAGTTGGCCCCGGCCCATCGATCCAGCCTGTCTAGGTCCCTCTGCAGGGCCTTCCTACCCTCCAGCAGATCGACACTTCCATCCAACTTGGTGTCATCTGCAAACTTCCTGAGGGTGCACCCAATCCCCTCATCCAGATCATTGATGAAGATACTGAACAGGACTGGCCCCAGTACTGAGCCCTGGGGAACACCACTCGTGACCGGCCGCCAACTGGATTTGACTCCATTCACCACCACTCTCTGGGCTTGGCCATCCAGCCAGTTTTTAACCCAGCGAAGAGTATACTCGTCCAAACCATGAGCAGTCAGTTTCTCCAGGAGAATGCTGTGGGAGACAGTGTCAAAGGCCTTACTAAAGTCCAAGTAGACAACATCCACAGCCTTCCCCACATCCACTAAGCGGGTCACCTTGTCATAGAAGGAGACCAGGTTAGTGAAACAGGTCCTCCCTTTCAGAAACCCATGCTGGCTGGGCCTGATCCCTCGGTTGTCCCGCACTTGCTGCATAATGGCACTCAAGATGATCTGCTCCATGACCTTCCCCGGCACCGAGGTCAGGCTGACAGGCCTGTAGTTCCCGGGATCCTCCTTCCGACCCTTCTTGTAGAGGGGCGTCACATTTGCTAGCTTCCAGTCATCCGGGACGTCCCCGGTTGACCAGGACTGCTGATAAATAATGGAGAGTGGCCTGGCCAGCTCCTCTGCCAGCTCCCTCAGTATCCTCGGGTGCATCCCATCTGGCCCCATGGACTTGTGCGTATCCAGATGGAGGAGCAGGTCGGTGACTGCCACCTCTTCAACAACTGGGACTTCACTCTGCATCCTGTCTCCGTCTCCCAGCTCAGGGGCCTGAAGAACCCGAGGATAACCAGTCTGACGATTAAAGACTGAGGCAAAGAAAGCATTAAGTACCTCTGCCTTCTCCTCATCCTTCGTGGCCAGGTTACCTTCTGCCTCCAACAAAGGAGGGAGTTTCTCCCTGGCCCTCCTTTTGTCACTAACATATTTATAAAAACTTTTTTTGTTGTCTTTAATGGCAGTGGCCAGTTTAAGTTCCAGCTGCTCCTTCGCCTTTCTGATCTTCTCCCTGCATATCCTCACAACATCCTTGTAGTCCCCCTGAGTCGCCTGCCCCTTCTTCCAAAGGCCAGGCTCTCCTTTTTTTTCTGAGTTCTAGCCAAAGCTCTTTGTCCAGCCAGGCCGGTCTTCTCCCTCTCCTGCTCGACTTGTGGCACATGGGGACAGCCTGCTCCTGTGCCTTTAAGATTTCCTCCTTGAATAACGTCCAGCCTTCCTGGACTCCTTTGCCCTTCAGGACTGCCTCCCAAGGGACTCTGTTAACCAGACTCCTAAACAATCCAAAGTCCGCCAAAGTACTTGTGGCATCTCCATCCCTGGAGATATTCATAACTTGACTAGATGTGGACCTGAGCAACCTGATGGAAGGTGGCCTTTCTTTGAGCAAGGAATTGGACCAGATGGCCTCTAGAGGTACCTTCCAGCTGATGTGATTTTATGAACTCTATTTTTCTACTTTTTTTTTTATTTGTGTGCTTTTAGTACATTCCTAGAGTTTCACCTATTTACTGTCTTAATATCCAGTTAAATTTGTCCTGGCAAAATACTTGCTTATACATCTTTGTACAATTTAAAATAAAAAAAATACTTTGTGCTGTCAGGCTGATAGCAATTTATCTTCACTAATGCAACAGACAACATTATGGCAGATGATGTAATTTGGACTTTTGGTCCCTGCTTGCAAAGTCACAAAGCAATATTATTTGTTCCCTTTCTTGCATCTTTTCATGTAAGATAAGCATAACTTCTTATACTGTGCGTTGGTTGCCACAACTATGTATGCAGTTGTGTGGTTTTGGGTAGATTTCAATTTTGGACTCCAGAGGCCTTTCTCTCTTATCATTTTGGATTCTTTAAAATGTCTGTTTATGTCAGAACACTGCCCACACATCATAAGCCTCCTCTCCTTCCAAAATATGCTGGACTTGTTCTTCAGCTTTTAACTGATCATAAACTCCTATGTTTCCACTTTTTTTGTATTCTCTTTTAAAAAGTGTATCACATTTCATTTTTATGCTGAGCGCGGTGTATCTCAAATGTCTCCTGTACAGTTTTATATTGGCCTCTTCTTCCCAATTTAACTTAAAATTAGCATGTTCAGAAATGGTTACTGACAAATATTTTTCTGCATGTCTTGCCTTCCGCTGGTATCTATTGTAGTTAGTTGCACTTTTAAAGAGAAATTGTTTAGATAATTTTCTGAAGTCAGTGTTGAAGATGGGTACAGCTCAAAATGGCTAACTTGCCTGGTATCCATCACAGTCTCTATTTGCATGTAGGTCTCTTGAACTGCATGGACTAAGTTGTTTCTTTGTCATCACACGAGATATGAGAAGGATAATGTTAGGATAATTAAACGTTTCCTCAATATGCAGAAACATGAGATGATGAAGAAGAGTATATTAAAAGCGAAGTATATTTAAATAGAACTGTAAAGGAAAGATGATGGTAACTGTTATTTTGGATTGCAAGCTTCAGCTCAAAACCTATCTTTCATATACCAATTGACTAACCTGATATGGGGCTGTTAATATTCCAGCCTCACCTACTCTATGCGGTTGCATTTTCTTTTCTATGTGTTTTTGGGGGTGGGTTTTTCGTTGTTTTTTTATTATTTACATAAGGTATATTTTTTTCTTCCAATATAAAATGTTTGTTGTTTTTTTTTTTAATCTCAACATTTTTCATGAAATGTAATATTCTTGGTCATGTTTTCTGGCCAGACCAGATCTTTACTATTCCATATTATACTTTCTATTCAAGAATTAATCACTTTAATACAGTGTTTAATAAATTTTCTTGAGACTTCCTATTTTTGAGAGGATTGTACCTCTCAAGATGTGAGTTCATGTACCAGTTCATGTCAGTGAATTATAAACTCTTTTTGCATGCTCTTCCCATTTCTCTTCTGTAGAAAGGTTGGGCTTAGTAGTATGAAATAGTATGAAATGTTAAGTTCTTTTACCTTATGGATCAGGTGTTCCTTGAGAGAAATGACAGTTGTGGCATTGTTAATGTCATTTTGACAGGCTACAAAAATCCTCAAAATGCATCAAGTAAATAAATGTCCACTAGTAAAGAAAAGGTCTTTACCACCTGAGTGCATTTGCGTTCTCCAGATTTCAGGCTTCTGTTTGAAGGTGTTAATATCATATGACAGAAAGCAAGCTTGAAACTTGGATGGAAGTTGTTAATAAGTAGTTGTATGCATTAAAGAAAAGGTTGGTTGGTTTTTTTTTTCTTCTTGACTAGGATAAAAAAATCCATATGCATCAGATTCAAGTTGCAATAAAGGATATACAACTGTAAATAACTGGTTATCCGAGATGAGAACATGTGTAGCAAAGAACAGAGTATACAGTATATATGATGTCACTTTTGCACACTTCCAGTGTTTTGATACCTTCATTATGTTTCATTTTAAGTAGTGGCAAAAGTTAACCATTGTAAAGTGATATCTGTAAGATATTTCCACAACAGCAATTTAGCATTGGTATGCTGAACAGTCAATATTCCCCTGAACTCAACTTTTTATACAAGTAGGACTTTGTTACTGTGGTGATGCCACAGCATTGCTTTTGACTAAAACCAGAACCGATTAGACTGCATTATATTACCCATTCATATTTTACTACCATTGAACAATACATTTCTTGAATTTCAGCTGCCACAAATCTTGATATTTAATGGGACAAGTTCTTTATAAAGGTTGGCTGCAGAAAAAGAGAAACCAGTCTATTCATATCTTTCCTCTTTATTTTGTGCTCATTCAGTATATTTTGAACTCATGCTTTTCTAAAATAATTTAATATTGCATCTTTGTTGTTCATTTCTGCTGTTCAAATAGATATGCAATTGTCACCTTCTTTGGCAATTTGTCTGCCCTCTCTGTCATTTCCCCATCTTGTATTTTTCCACCTTACACAAGTCATAGCAGTTATGAATTAACTTGTATTCACTGAGTGTATCTAAGCACCCACCCACTCCACGTCCTTTCTATAGCAAGATATTGTATATCAGAGAAAGGTACCCTTATTCCATCAATGCCTCATCTGATCAGCCTGTGGCTCAGCATTTCTTAACTATGGTGACATGGGATTTTAGGGAAGTAAAGATCCTCTGAATTTAGGTTTTCTACAGCAAAACACAGATCTGCTAAAGCTATGTTATTAAATTCTACACAGGGTTCATTCTTTAAGACAATTTTCAACCACTTTAACTCAATGCTAAACAAGATATAGGTAGAATTTAAGCTTAATTATGATAGGAACTATGAGGTACTAGTCCAGATATTGAAAAATGGAGAATATAAAAATGAAAATGGTCTGCAATCAAGAAAATATTATTTTTTAAAATTGATTAATATGAATAATACATATTTAGAAACTTTTCAGGTGTCATTCTTCACTCAATAATATTGGATGGGAGAATAAGCATTAGATGTCTTAAAGACATTATTTCTACTGCTTTCTCTCTGTTAATTTTCAGCTTTATTCTTTCATGGTTTTTATTGCATTTCAGCATTTCAGAGTTTTAGCTTATACATTGCATGCTTTTCTAAAATTAATTCTGGGGTTTTCTTCAGTTACAGTATAAAAAGATCTTGAAGCCTCCTGACACTACTTTTGACCATTTTAAATGGAATATATTTAGAAATCTGCAATAACACTTCAAGTTGTCAGTTGAAGGAAATATCTAAACATCAAAGCACTGCAGTTTTGAGATGGGACTGCAATTAGAGAATCAGCTTTTCATACCTGTAATAGATGCATGCGTATACTATAGTCACTAAAATCAGTTCAGTATTTTCTTCCCTAATATGAAGCTTTCCCTGCATCTGAAAAGCTCTGTTTATTTCATAAAAGCACATAAATATATAGAACTGTGCTGAGAAATAGAGAATGATGATGGTATCAGTGCTCACGAAGTAAAAGATTAATTATTGAACAGTTATTCTTTCAGTTTTGATGCTATGAGAAAAGAAAATGTGTTAGCTCACCTAAGCTAAGCTTGGAGAAGGATTTTAGGGCTTATCTCTGATTTCTTGATGTTGCTGCAAGTCACTGAATCAAAAAAAAGTGAGCAGAATTTTGTATTTGCTCCTGGGAAGAACACCTGTGTCAACCTGTGAGCTTCAGCTCTTGAGTATCAGGATTGAGATAGCACATCTCTTAAAGTCCATGCTGTTAATATGGGTGCCCAGCCTCACTTAGGTACAACAATTGTATGTTTGCTTGGGGACTAGTGCCAAACGAAATATCAAATAGAAATATCTGCCCTTAGCAGGATTTTTCAGAACTATAAAATTCCTCTTCCCTAACCTGCTGTTCTAGGAAAGAAATAGCAGAGGAAGTTGCGAGGCAATGCACAACTGTTTTCCTTGCCCTCTGTGTGTAGTTGCTTCAGAGATTTCTAATTCAGGATACCTTCCTCCCCATTATTTCCCTCTGTGTTGGTGGGGTATTGGAGACAGGACATCATCCATGAAGAAGCATCTGATACAGCTTAGGAATTTGTTTGTATGAGCTTAAAATGTCCCTTTGAATATTCAGGGATGTTTCCAGATAGGCTTTCATGCAATGCACAACAGTCATGGATCTGTGTGTCTTTCCAGGTTTTCTTGCTCATTCAGCTTGAAGAAGGCCACTGAATTTGGGGAACTCTTTGCCCTTCATTACTCTTGTAACTTGTATTTCATTTTTTCTGAACATCACAGACTGTCTTTTCTTCCGCTTTCTTCTGTGTAAAATATTGCTCCAGGGAAGGAGAGCTACAGTGTGTATGAACTAATGCCTGAAGCACTAGGCTGCATTATCATATTGCTGTTAATATGCCAAAGAATAGTTTCACAATCTTAGTAATGCCTGTATATCCCACATGGGAATTAGATTTTAAATCTCAAATGCTTATCTTAAATACTAATATACATATTGGTACTACAGTGTCATAAGTGTTGAAAGCTGTGTTGTGGTTTTTTTTTTTTTTTAAAACATAATTAATTAAAGGTTTGCATTCAGACTTACTGCTGATGAACTTTACTAGACTACATTCTTTATTTGAAATAACCAAGATAATTTATTCCACAAAGAAGAGAAAATAGCATACATACAGTGCAGAAAATATTGAACATTTCACTTACTTTCTTATCTAAAGTTGAAGTTAACAGAAGTTGAATGGTTGATTTCAATGGACACAGAAGCAAACTATTGTTAACTGAAGGTTAATAAGAACAGAAAATTGTTGGCTAGTCTGACAGTAGAGCTCCTGCTGCTTCCTTTTTACTTTAACATTTTCTGTGTAGATCAGATATAGAATAAACAAATTTGAGAAATTTGAATAATTGCAGTATGGAATGATCCCTTCTTGCTATCTGAAACCACAAAGGAGAGAGAAAATGAATCAGGTTATTGGACTGAATGGCATATTTTGAAGGAAAATAGATGTATAAAAGTATAGCTTGCTTTCTCATTTACAGTAACAATTAGCAGATAATGCATGTCCAAAATCTGAGTACTGTAAAAAGTGCTTGTATTGTGAATTTAAACAATTAAAAGGAATTATACTTTCATTAATATTGTATATTAACACTGAATGATGATGTCTTGAAATTTACTAATGAATGTAGTGAAAATGATGAAAACTGTACTGCCTTGGTTTTTGGGCTAAATTGATTGGGTAAAGAACAGTGTCCTGAACTTCTCCTTTAGATGCTTATCTGTGTCTTGTTAATATATGTGTAGGCATAAATCTACTCCAGCTGAGAATTTTAATATTCTCCTAGAGTTCAGGATCTAAGTTGCTTCCTTCAAAATGAGAATAGGACTCACTATTTTCTTTTAAATTGAGGCCAGAGGAGACTTTTGAGCAATAGCCTCGTGGTTGGAGATCTCACCTGGAACTGAGAAGCTATAACTTAAGGTCTGAGGAGATTCATGTTGATGACGATCACTTCTCAAAACAGTATTCTTCTGGCCTATCAATGACTTTGGCATGAAGTATGGAGGGGTATCAGTTCTGCCTAATGCTCAATTCAACTTATTGTTCTTTAAGTGGTTAGCTTTTAGAATTCAAATCTGAAAATAATGTCCATCACAATTTCTGTGCCTGTCACTCTCTGCAGGGTAGTATAGGGAAACTATAAATTTTAGTTATGAAAAAATTATTAACTTCTCTGAGACTGCATCTGGATTTTTAGATCATCCTCAGTGCTTTCTCCCATTTTTGTCTTTTGCTCGTCACTCTTAGAGGTTCCTTAGCACAAGTATTTACAGGAGCTGCTCAAGATGGTAATTTGTAATTGGTATTAATCTTTCTCAAGTTGGTTCGTTGCAAGATAGATGTTTTTTCTCCTTCCTCCAAACTGCAGCCCTTGTCTCTGCACAGAGCCAACTTCTCCCCAGCAGCCTGGAAAGCCTTGTCCCCAGCCATTCTCTCTCGTGCTGTTGCCTCTTGATGGCACGACATGTGTCCATCATATAAAAGAGCATGCAACTTGCATTTCCCTGGTCAGCAAGCACAACTGTGCTCTTAAATGCATTTCAGCCATATGCCAATGCCCTCTACTTGGTTGCCTGGTTCTTTATAGTTTGAATGCTACTTTTTCCACTAGTAGAGCCTTCTTTGAAATAGAAACATCCTGTAGTTATGGTGGCTTTTTTTTTTTTTCCTCCAGCTATCAACTACAAAATATCACTGAGTATTGGGAATCATTACCCCCCCTCAGCTTGAGGGCTGATTGTTTTGTAACAGTTCATTAAAAGAAAAAAAAAAAAAAAAAGCAACAACCTTCCTCTGATTTTTTTGAAAGCTTTACATGCTAGGGGGTCTGATAGGTTTGACCTCATCACTTCCAATTTTTAAATGTGTTGAAAAATTATTTTTTCTCATATATTCATATTTACAATGGTGAGAAAAGAGCTTTGCTTTTTTTTCATATAATGTCATTTCTCAGGTAATTTGACAGAGTATATGTATGCACATGCATGGCACAGAAGAGATTATATTGGGAGGGTTTCACCTAATTACTTGTCTGACTGAGAGTTTTGTTTCATTTTCGATCAGTTTTTCTAGCTGAATTATAACATGCTGCTTAAAATGGAAAGCAGTAAATATATTTTGTTTTTAGAAACAAATGTCTTGACAAGGATAACTTTGCCTCCTTCTCCCCTCCTTATGCAAAACCCTTTCAAAATGAGAAGAAAGTATTCTAGGATATTACTTTTTCTCATCTAATTGTGGTAGAATTGAGATAAGATTGTAAGTTCTCTAGACTTGTTATGGTAAGTCAATGTATTTGGTTTTATATACTGCCTTCCACTAAAGAGTAATCTTGAAGATGACTACTATTGCATATACCATTAAAGTGTCAATCACTGCATCTGAGAGAGTGAAAGCAGGAGCAGACAGAAGTGATCACTTGGTAAATCTAGAACAGAAATTGCACTTCTCAAAGTCCCCACTGGTCTCTCAGTTATAACAGAAAGCTTGTTCAAAATCACAAGGATTAAAATATTTTAATAGTTATGGAATTGTATGCATACATTGTACAAAGTATTACACATCATTGTATTAAAACATAATTCTACTGAAAGAATGAGGAGAGCAGTTTTCAGGTGAAATGATACAAAACCCCCTGCATCTTTCAGCTCTTGGAAGAAATTCTGCAGTTCTTCAATATTCTAAAAACAAAAATATGGGGTTTTTTGGTGTGTGTTTTTTTTGGGTGTGTCTTTTTTTATATTTTTTTTTTGTCCCCTTTATAATTCAAGACACTTCCAATGCCAAAGATGCAAATCTAGAGGATGTAACTGATGATATATTAGCAAGCAGTCTAAGTAGCATAAATCAAAGATCATTCAAGAGTGCCAGTAGAAATGAACAGTGTTCCAGTAATGATAGTATTTCAGAATTTCTAGAAAAATTACTTGACATAAAAGAAAATATAATGTAGTCTGAATTGGAAATAAAACTGATTTAAGTTTTGATTAAATTTAGCTTTGTATGAGAATCCCAATGGGAAAAAAAAATGCAACACATCCCCAGCTTACATTTAGGCTGACCCTCAAATATATTTGGAAAATGAGATTCCACAGCTAGGACAAATAGTCTGATATGTAGATAAGCTACTTTTGTGATAGAATAATCTCTAAAAGAAGGAAGTTTTTATACTATGCATTCTATCTTACTTGATATGCTGATTCCATCTGCACTGGGAACTCCACTATTTAATATTCAGCTGCCTTGTATTTTCAATAATGACTTCAAGGGACAAGCTGGACTTCTCTTTGATCAATGTCCAGAGGGGGAAGCAGATTGACAGAATAATTACTCAGGGCCATATTTTAGAAGGTATTTAACAGTTTCTTTTACAAAGGAGAAAAAAACCATAATATTTATAAAGGTATTTTTAAAAGTCCTCTAGTCTCCACAAATCCATATAACTTTCTCAATTTTCCTTTTTTTTTTTTTTTGAAGACAAACTAATAGCAGCTTTAAGTGGACCTGCCACCTGTCCCATGTTTATTCAATACCAGATCATCCTTTACTTCTCTTATGTTCCTTGGCCAAGATTAAATAATATGTCCCACGTGACTTATTTTGAAAGCAGGCTGGCTTTTGTACCCTTAGTACTTTCCAGGATTTTGAGAATGCATGGTAATTTCCCTTATTCTTTGTGCAGCATACAATGCATATACTGATTTTTATGACAACTAAAAACGATCAAACAATTCTGATTTATTTTTAGATTGTCACTCAGTCTTGCAGACTGTCACTTTGATACACACAAAGCATATTGCTATGCTTTGATTAGAAACTGTTACATTTTCTTTTAATTTAAAATATTTATTAGTCTTTGTGTCAACTGCAGTGATAGTTTTTGATTTGGGCTCTTTTGTCCAGTGGTTATGGATATATGCATACACATAAAGAAAAAATAACACTTTCTAGTAACAACTGTTTATTTGAAACTCATTCTGTTTAAAAATCTCTACTTTTTATAAAGGCTACATACTGGGGTTAATGAATTCTTGAACATTTCTTACTCTGTGTTGACAGAATATAATTAACTACATAAAGTTCAAGAACTGTGAATCACTTGGCATATTCTTGATTTTTTTTTTTAATGTGAGATGGTTATAGTCTAAATTGAAGAATGCTGATGTTTCCCTCCTCACTTGAATACCTTTGTTACAATTCTCACCTCATTTTTAAATTTGTATTCCTATGGTGAAATTCTGGTCCCGCTGGAGTCAGTGGATATTCTGCCATTGACTCTGAAGCCACGATGCAACCTCTTTTCTCCTGGGCCAGTATTCAGTCCCCCCTCAAGCCTCCAAAGCTACAAAATGACCTAGTGTTAATTACTTTTTACATTCCTTTACACAATGTCAACATAAATCCAGTTGCTAAACATGCAAGAGTATTGTATAAAGATTTTTATAAATAAACATTAACTGAAAACCATTTCTTAACTGATACACACCTTTTCATTTTAAGCAATATTTCTTGAAGCACCTTGAACAGTTGGTGCTTGGATAAAATGCTAGTTTGGTGCCAAACACTATAATCTAGGAATTCTAATAATAAGATTTACAAAATAATACTCATGCTCCTCCTTTCTAATGCCAACTATTTGTTTATCTATTGCTTATCCAAAGATAAATTATGCAAGAATTAGTAATTATGCATACCCTGAAGAAAGAAAATGGAATAATCCCTGTCAGTCAAGTTCAAATCCTTATTTTAGACTCTAAAAAATATGAAGCTTTGGAACAATGGGAGTTGTTTGTTGTTTGGTGTGTTTTTTTTTTTCTTTTGACCCAGCTGACCAATTTAAATCAAGTTTTAAGTTAGCATTCAAGTCTCTCAAGCTTTACAGTTGTCATACCAAGAGTTTGTTCTGAGCACAGTAGATATGTGGTGATAGGATATTGGTTTGGTGATTTACAGGAAGGTAACCAAGAAGCATTTTCAAAAACTTAACTGATATGAAATTAATAACCTTTGAACAGGATTTGTAGGAGTCAAGAGTTACTAGTGTAACTGTCCTGGTTTCATCTGGGATAGAGTTGATTTTCTTCCTAGTAGCTGGTATAGTGCTGTGTGTTGGATTTAGGATGAGAATAATGTTGATAACACACTGATGTTTTGGTTGTTGTTGAGTAGTGCTTACACTAGTCAAGGACTTCTTCAGCTTCCCATGCTCTGCCAGGTGCACAAGAAGCTGGGAGGGGGCACAGCCAGGACAGCTGACCCAGACTGGCCAAAGGGCTATTCCATACCATATGACGTCATGCTCAGTATATAAACTGTGGGGGGAGTTGGCCAGGGGGCAAGGACCGCTACTTGGGGACTGGCTGAGCATCAGTCAATGGGTGGTGAGCAATTGCATTGTGCATCACTTGCTTTGTATATTGTTTATCATTATTATTATTTTACTTTATTTCAGTTATCAAACTCTTCTTATCTCAACCCATGAGTTTTCTCACTTTACTCTTCTGATTCTCTCCTCCATCCCACTGGGGGCAGGGTAGTGAGTGAGCAGCTGTGTGGTACTTAGTTGCCGGCTGGGGTTAAACCACAACAGTCCTTTTTGGTGCCCAACGTGGGGCACGAAGGGTTTGAGATAATAACAGATTAACCAGAGTGTATTAAGGAATTTGTATCTATTAACAGTTGCCAGTCATAATATTGATTCATCTGTTCTCAATATTAGTCTACCTGAACTGTACCATGCTCTTGTTTTTGCCGTACGTTTTAAAAAGACTGGTGTTGAGTTCTGCAGTTTGCTGTGCTCTGCAGTGATTAGTGATGTTTTGCCTGGGAGATTTGTTATCAAAACACTGACCTTGAGCCTTATCTGTTATTTGGGTTCTGTAGTGAAGCCATTACTGTACTTTGGGTACCACTTCATGGAGACAATTAGCAATTATACCTCTTCCTCTGAGAGGTTTTTTATGGAGGAAATAGAGAATGGCACCTTCACTGCCTTCTTCTATGATGCTTCCTCCTTCATTGCAACAACTTTTCAGTGTCTTGAACATCCTTGGGTAGGTAAGATACATCTATTGGTAGTTCTTGGGAATATTCTTTTGGTTTTGTCTAAGGTTAACAGGCAATTAAAGAGTATCATCCAGAGATCTGCCCCAAGGCTGGATAGTTATGAGTGGCAGGGTGTGTGGGAGAGCATGGGCAAGTACCTAGGACAGTGGGCACCTCCAATGTTTTGGAACTTCACCCCTGAACAAGTGCAGAATCCTGAAAAACTTGTAAAGTATTTGGAAAAAGTATGTTGTCACTCTGGCAATTCTACGGAGACACAACTCACCGCAATGTGCTGGGGCCTGGCCCATGCCTACCGAGCCCTATTCAACACTATTCAGAACCCTCAAGGGGAAGAGAAGGTCTCTGGATCTGATGACAAAACAACAGGCGCTGCGGCTACGCCAGCCCCGGCAACAGGCACTGCAGCTATGCCAGGCCCCGCGACAGGCACTGTGGCTGAACCAGAGAACCAACCCATGCCAGTATCAGTCACCCCTATACACAAGGAAAAAAACACAAGAAAATTAATTCATTTAGTAAGGGATGAAGATGAACCAGGGCCATCAAGAGAACAGGAGGAGGAAGAGTCAGAACCCACAAATGAGATGGCAACCACCTGATCCCTGTCCCTGAGTGAGCTGCAAGATATGTGAAAAGTTTTCAGTTGACATCCCAGCAAGCACATTGTCACCTGGCTGCTCCGATGCTGGGATAACGGGGCCAGTAGCCTGGAATTAGAGGGTAGGGAAGCCAAGCAGCTGGGATCCCTTTCTAGGGAAGGGGGCATTGACAAAGCAATTGGAAAAGGGGCACAAGCCCTCAGCCTCTGGAGGCGACTCCTGTCAGGCGTGAAGGAAAGGTGTCCCTTCAAGGAAGATGTGATATGTCACCCAGGCAAGTGGACCACCATGGAGAGAGGCATCCAGTACCTGAGGGAATTAGCTGTGCTGGAGGTGATTTATAATGACCTGGACAATGAGCAGGTATCCAAAGATCCAGATGAAGTCAGGTGCACATGACCCATGTGGTGGAAATTTGTATGGAGCGCACCATTGTCGCATGCAAACTCATTGGCAATAGTGACATGGAAAGACGGAGAGGGACAGACGGTGGATGAACTGGCTGGCCAACTCCGGCAATATGAAGAAAGTCTCTCTTCCTCCCTTGTCTCGGCTGTGGAGAAACTGTCCTGGGAGTTCCAGCAACTCAAAGAGTATATGTCCTACTCTCCACCTGTATGGACGAGTATATCAGCCATTAGGAGGAATCGTTCTTCTGCTCAAGAGAGGATATAGAGGGTACACAATACGGGCCACACTGTGGTTTTCTCTGCGTGACCACGGAGAGGACATGAGGAAGAGGGATGGAAAATCTGCCTCGACCCTAGAGGCATGGGTACATGAGTTGCAAGGAAAAACAATCACACAAGGGGCTTCCTCCAGGAAAATTGCTGCTCCAGTTTCCAGTGAGCAGTTCCCCAGACAGAGCAGAAGGGCTGATGTTACTCCTGATTGTAATGAAGGAACTCCTGACTCATATTTACAAGAAGTAGGTAACGAATGCTATGACCAGGACTAGAGGGGCCCTGCCTCCAGCCAGGTGGAGGAAAGGGACAACCGGGTTTACTGGACTGTGTGGATTCGAAGGCCTGGCACATCAGACCCACAGGAGTATAAGGCTCTAGTGGACACCGGTGCACAGGGTACCCTAATGCCATCAAGCTCTGAAGGGGCAGAACCCATCTGTATTTCTGGAGTGACAGGGGGATCCCAATAGCTGACTGTATTGGAGGCTGAAGTGAGTGTAACCGGGAACGAGTGGCAGAAGCACCCCATTGTGACTGGCCCAGAGGCTACATGCATCCTTGGCATAGATTACCTCAGGAGAGGGTATTTCAAGGACCCAAAAGGGTACTGGTGGGCTTTTGGTGTAGCTGCCTTGGAGACGGAGGAAATTAAACAGCTGTCCACCTTGCCTGGTCTCTCAAAGGACCCTTCTGTTGTGGGGTTGCTGAGGGTCAAAGAACAACAGGTGCCAATCGCCACCACAACGGTGCATCGGCAGCAATATCGCACCAACAGAGACTCCCTGATTCCCGTCCATAAGCTGATTTGTAGACTGGAGAGCCAAGGAGTGATCAGCAAGAGTTGCTGTCCCTTTAACAGTCCCATATGGCCAGTGCAAAAGTCTAATGCAGAGTGGAGAGTAGACTATCATGGCCTGAATGAAATCACGCCGCTCCTGAGTGCTGCTGTGCTTGACATGCTAGAACTTCAATATGAATTGGAGTCAAAGGCAGCCCAGTGGTATGCCACCATTGATATCGCTAATGCGTTTTTCTGAATCCCTTTGGCAGCAGAGTGCAGGCCACAGTTTGCTTTCACTTGGAGGGGGGTCCAGTACACCCGGAATCGACTGCCCCAGGGGTGGAAAGACAGCCCCACCATTTGCCATGGACTGATCCAGACTGCATTGGAACAGGGTGGGGCTCCAGAACACCTGCAATACATTGATGACATCGTCGTGTGGGGCAACGCAGCAGCAGAAGTTTTTGAGAAATGGAAGAAAATAGTCCAAATCCTTCTGGAGGCTGGCTTTGCCATAAAACAAAGTAAGGCCAAGGGAACTGCACGGGAGATCCATTTTTTAGGAATACAATCATAGAATCATAGAATTGTTTAGGTTGGAAAAGACCCTTAATATCATCATGTCCAACCGTTAACCTAGCACTGCCAAGTACATGACTAAACCATGTACCTAAGCACCACATCTACCTGTCTTTTAAATACCTCCAGGGATGGGGATTCAACCACTTCCCTGGGCTCCCTGTTCCAGTGCCTGACTAACTTTTCAGTGAAGAAATTTTTCCTAATATCCAATCTAAATCTCCCCTGGTGCAACTTGAGGCCATTTCCTCTTGTCCTATTGCTTTTTACTTGGGAGAAGAGACTGTCCCCTCACTTCCCTACAACCTCTTTCCAGGTAATTGTAGAGGGCTGTAAGGTCTCCCTTCAGCCTCCTTTTCTCCAAGCTAAACAACCTCAGTTCCCTCAGCTGCTCCTCATAAGACTTGGTCTCTAGACCCTTCACCAGCTTCGTTGCCCTTATTTGGACACACTGCAGCACCTCAATGTCCTTCTTGGAGTGAGGGGCCCAAAACCGAACACAGCACTCGACGTGTGGCCTCACCAGTGCAAAGTACAGGGGGATTATCACCTCTGTAGTCCTGCTGGCCACACTACTTCTGATACAAGCCAGGATGCTATTGGCCTTCTTGGCTACCTGGGCACACTGCCGGTTCCTATTCAGCCGGCTGTCGACCAGTGCCGCCAGGTCCTTTTCTGCCAGGCAGCTCTCCAGCCACTCTTTGCCAAGCCTGTAGCATTGCATGGGGTTGTTGTGACCCAAGTGCAGGACCCGGCGCTTAGCCTTGTTGAATCTCATACAGTTGGCCTTGGCCCATCGATCCAGCCTGTCCAGATCCCTCTGTAGGGCCTTCCTATCCTCCAGCAGATCGACACTCCCGGCCAACTTGGTGTCATCTGCAAACTTCCTGAGGGTGCACTCAATCCCCTCATCCAGATCATTGATAAAGATATTAAACAGGACTGGCCGCAATACTGAGCCCTGGGGAACACCACTCATGACCAGTCACCAACTGGTTTTAACTCCATTCACCGCCACTCTTTGGGTGTGGCCTTCCAGCCAGTTTTTTAACCCAGCGAAGAGTGCACTTATCCAAGCCGTGAGCAGCCAGCTTCTCCAGGAGAATGCTGTGGGAGACAGTGTCAAAGGCCTTACTAAAGTCCAGGTAGACAACATCCACAGCCTTTCCCTCATCCACTAAGCGGGTCACCTTGTCATAGAAGGAGATCAGGTTAGTCAAGCAGGACCTGCCTTTCATAAACCCATGCTGACTGGGCCCAATCCCCTCATTGTCCTGTACATGCCATCTGATGGCACTCAGGATGATCTGTTCCAGAACAATTTCAAATTGGGCCCCAAGCAACGACAAGCCTTTGAACAAATTAAACAGGATATAGTTCAAGCCCTTGAGCCAATCCAGGTAGGACAAGATGTAAAAAATCGCAGCCGGGGAGAATGGCCCTACCTGGAGCCTCTGGTAGAAAGCACCAGGGGAGACACAAGGTCGACCCCTAGGGTTTTGGAGTTAGGGATACAGATGTTCCGTGGCCTGCTATACTCCAACTGAAAAAGACATATTGGCAGCGTATGAAGGGGTTATAGCTACTTTGGAAGTGGTTGGTACTGAAGCACGGCTCCTCCTGGCACCCTGACTGCCAGTTTTGCGCTGGATGTTCAGGAGGGTCTCCTTTCCACATCACACAAAATTGTTCACCACCTGCCCACTGATGTCCAGCCCGTCCCTGAGCAGCAATGGCTGCCCCCTCGCCAGCTCTCCCCAGTTTCTGTACTGAGCATGATGTCATATGGTATGGAATAGCCCTTTGGCCAGTTTGGGTATAAACTGTATACAGTTTATATATATATAGTATAAACACTACTCAACAACAACCAAAACATCAGTGTGTTATCAGCATTATTCTCATCCTATATCCAAAACACAGCACTATACCAGCTACTAGGAAGAAAATTAACTCTATCCCAGCCGAAACCAGTATAATAACTTTTTTGTTACTTGAGTATTTTGGTGGGAATGAAATGAAATTATTTTTTTGATGACAAAAACTGTTTCACAAGTGAATTATACATAATTTTAGCTATTGTTGGAATGCATTCCAATACAGATTCAAAATGTATTAGAAAATGCTGTAGCTGTGCTGCTGTGATATCATGATAGACAGCTTTCAGCTGAGGGTTAGGGGTTTTTTTGTGGGTTTCTTTTGTTGTGTTGGTGATGTGTTTGTGGGGGTTTTTTTGTTTGTGGGTTTTTTGTTTTGTCGGGTTTTTTTGTTTTTTAATTTTTTTGAACTTTCATATCATTTAACATAGATTCCTGACTATTAAATTCTTAGTTCTTGCATGCTGTCTTCATCCTGCCTCAAACAAATAAATTTCTCGGGGGTCTATACTTTTTTTGTGTTTTTCAAATACAAATATTTCAAGATCAAGAATTTTCTGATCACTTCTTTCATCTTCAGTCAGCCACGCTATTTTCATCTCCAAAAGCACAGTAAAAGGAGCTGTCAGCATAGCCACTTCTAGCACAAGTTTGAAAGATGCAAAGGCCTCTTAACCACTCCACAAGTTAATTTGGATAACTTTGGAACAAACCTAGTACTAGTATAGGACAAAGAAGTTAGTTAGTGAAATGAGAATGTTGCTGACAGAAGTTGAAAAGTGAGGATGAAAGAAATCTATTTCAAAATTGAAAGTATAAAATGATTATTAAAAACAAGAAGGGGGTGGTAAGGGCAACAGAAAGGGAACTGGGGTTGTTTAGCCTGGAGAAAAGGAGGCTTAGGGGAGACCTTATTGCTCTCTACAGCTACCTGAAAGGAGGTTGTACGAGGTGGGGGTTGGTCTCTTCTGCTAAGTTGCAAGTGATAGGACTAGAGGAAATGGCCTCAATTTGTGCCAGGGGAGGTTTAGATTGGATACTAGGAAAAATTTCTTCACTGAAACGGTTGTTAAGCATTGGAACAGGCTGCCCAGGGAAGTGGTTGAGTCCCCATCCCTGGAGGTATTTAAAGGACTTGTAGACATGGTGCTTAGGGACATGGTTTAGTGGTGACTTGGCAGTGCTAGGTTAACGGTTGGACTTGACTTAAAGGTCTTTTCCAACCTAAAAGATTCTATGATTCTATGAAAGACAACTTTTTTAGTGGTTCTGTATTACTGTTGATGACTTTTATAATTACAACAGTAGCCATGCCAGTCCAAGAAATATACCCCTGGTTGACAAATAGTGAGCAAGATAGTCCAGGATCCTCTGACTTTGCAGTCAGCAAATTAAAAACTTTAAATAGAGGATAGAGACTAATATAAATACTTTTGTATGCTGAGCAGCATCTTAAACATTGCTGAAACTACTACTCAAAAACAAAAATTCAGACAATTCGATGTTAAATACATTTTCTGACTTAAAGGATACATGGCTTGACCATGCTGCTCCCTGTTGATCTGAGATGCTGTAGCCAAGTTCTGTAGGAAGAGATAAAGCACAAAGAAGAAAAGAAGATAAGAGCTAAAAAGAAATGAAGATTATCGTTTTAGCCCAATGTTTATACAACAGTGAAGAACAGAAGAGATGCAGTTGATAAAAAAACCCAAATCTTTTTGCTGACACAGGGGCCAACAGTGTGATTTTTATGTCTGGCTAAGCTGTGTGCTGATCTATACATTATAGTAAAGACTTGGGATTCTAGGTCAGCCCAAGTCTTCTGGGGAAAGCGAGCAACACGGAGGATAAAAACATGGAAGATTAAAGGAAGATGAAAGTTTTAAACTTTAATTTCAGTCCAAAGCATCTGTTCACCGCAAAAGTCCGACTGCTTAAGAAGTCTGAAATTTCTTTTTTTATTCTGTAGAACAGGACAAACAGTTACTTCTGTGTGTGTAATGCCAGGACAATTATGTAAACATTCCCCCCCCCCCCCCCCGCTTCGTTCACAAAAAGATAGACAGTAAGTCAAGGTCAGTTCAGAAAGCAAGTCACTGTTCCTTCAATATGGGGTTATGTATTTGAAACGACCATTTTTTCTGTACACGTTGGTAACAATTTGGCTGAATATATTCTTGAAGTGCCTGTATTTGTCAATATATAGAAATACTGAGGAATTTGTCAGTATATACTGATGAAAAAGAAATTCCTCCTAAAATCTGTTAGGACTCTGAAATGGTAAATTAATTGAACTATGCTTTATATAGCTTGTGTATAAAGAGAAATATGTTTGTTTATAAATACTTGGGACCAGCTCAGCTACTTTAATGATGATACCGAGGAAGCAGATAGATTTCTGTATCTGTGCTTTGTTCTTTCTGCTGACAGTTATAGACTGTTAAAATGCAAATCAATAAGAACAATGCTATGGAGAGCTGTTAGCATTAAATTCTGATCTTCAAATGCAAAGATTGCACATCAGAAGTATTAACAGAGGCATGTGGCAAGATGGATGGTTACCCCTTTCTGCTTTTGGCTGGGTAGCACAACAACAGTGAAAAAAACCACCTTAAACCTATGTTCATTTCCTGAATGAATATGGTGCTTGTGGGGTAGAGAGAATGATGGGAATACAAATTTCCTACCCTGCCACTAAATGTCTTCTGCCTTGAGGCTGGCAAAGGGAAATGCTGTGGGCAGCATCCCTGTTCTTATATCTGTCATGAATCAAAATAATCCAGCATGGGTTGTGATTTGGAGACCCCTCTTTATGGTAATGTCTTGAGTGGTCTCTAGGTGTATAGCTCTGGTGTGAAATGTAAGAAAGAACTAGTTTATTACTCTTACTTGAGCTAGTAGACTTCTCTCACAGAGAGACGAATGAGCCTGATGAGCGAGGGTGAAGTTCAAGCAAAAAGGGAAGTTCTGTTAACAGTTTAAGAGCAGATCCAGAGAGGAATGGATAACCAGTCTCACTGATGCAGAGTTGGGAGTTTTGGACATATTTTCCTTGGCAAGCAAGTTTTCTTTTGCATAGAAAGACCGCTAAGACTGAGAGCTTCAGGAGAGACTAAATAAATTGAAGAAAATGTCAAAGAAAGGGGAATTAAACTCATAATGAATGTCTTCTTACTTGATCTGATAATTGCTTTTTCTTCCTTGCAGTCTCCCTTCCAGCAATGTCACCTGCTTTATAGTTTTATATGCCATCCCTTGAATAGTGACAATTTTGGGAAAAAGCATGGGGAAAAGACAAATTTAGCAAGTCTCCACATTAAATATTGGCTGCTTTATGGTTTGTTTTTAATTTCAAATTGTTGTCGGCATCTAAGCACCACATAGCCGCTCGCTCACCCTCCCCCCCTGCAGTGGGAATTGGAAAAAAAAAAAAGTAAAACCTGTGGGTTGAGATAAAGACAGTTTAATAGGACAGCAAAGGAAGAGAAAATAATAATAATAATAATAATAATAATAATAAAGAATATACAAAACAAGTGATGCACAATGCAATTGCTCACCACCCGCCGACTGATGCCCAGCACGTCCCCAAGCAGCGATCGCTGACCCCCGGCCAACTCCCCCCAGCTCATATACTGGGCATGACATCATGTGGTATGGAATAGCCCTTTGGCCAGTCTGGGTCAGCTGTCCTGGCTGTGCCCCCTCCCAGCTTCTTGTGCACCTGGCAGAGCATGGGAAGCTGAAAAAGTCCTTGACTGATGTAAGCACTACTTAGCAACAACTAAAACATCAGTGTGTTATCAACATTATTCTCATCCTAAATCCAAAACACAGCACTATACCAGCTACTAGGAAGAAAATTAACTCTATCCCAGCTGAAACCAGGACAGAAATCTAAAAGACAAACAGCTGTTAGCAAGCTTTTCAGAGTAATCCTGAAGAGACTTTTGTTACAGCTTAAATCTGTAGTGGCTAACTTTCCTAATAGTCTTTGAGTTACTGAATGGTACCAAAAGAAAATATAATTGTCAATAATGTACATTATAGCAGAGAATCATGCTATCAGAGCAAAAGGAGTGTCCTTTAGCAGTCAGTCTTAATGTTTCCTCATTACTGAGAGTACAAATAAATATTAATATTCTTTTAACAAGGAAGAGTTAGGAGGCCTAGTTACACTTTTAAGTAAGGAGGTTTCAGTTGCTTGTTTTAATGGAAAATAAGCAGTGATTATTTTTTTTTGAAGCCTTGTAGAAAAAAAAAACATTTCATTAGTACCTGTTCTGGACGGTTGATGGTAGAAAGCATTAAGCTTGAACACCCTGACTAAACAAGTTTAACACCGAAGTCTAGATCTTTATCTTTGTAAGAAAGTCAGTTGCGATTCCAGTTTACCTACCAAAGATTATCACATGTTGAACGGAGCAGGTAGGGTTGAGTTATTTTTCAAAACTCTGTTTGTGATGGCAGTTCACAAACTCAGAGGAGCATTCCCAGCCAAATTTTTATTCTGATTCATCTGATCCACCTCATATGGGTTGATGTTGGCTGGACTAAAATTCCATATTCTCTTAGGGTCTAAACCTCTAAAATACTAGAGATTTTTTTAGTTGTATTTTTGTTCCTGAAGAGCTGCTTTATACTTTTCTCATCAAAATACCAAATTAAAATCTATCACAAAATAAATGTCTTCTATCTCATTCTCAGCAATAAAAATGGAAGGCTCCATGTACAGGTGGGTGCTACAGAGATTCATAATGCAGTAGTCTAATAATCCCCAGTTCAGTAGGTTACTCTAGAGTAAATAGAATGTATTAATCGGCGATGTTACTCCATAATCAATAGATCAGGTTGCCCAGAGAGGCAACAGAGTCTTCATCCTTAGAGATATTAAAAACCTGACTGGACGCTGCCCTGAGCAACCTGCTGCAGGTGACCCTGCTTTGAGCAAAGGGTTGAACTAGGTGATCTCCAGAGGTGCTGTTCCACCTCAGTGATTCTCTGATTACTACATAACCCAAGAAAACTTTCTCAGAGTTTCTCATAAGTCAGAAGAACTGACTCAGAGCAGAAAGTCCTGTGTGAAAAAACAGGTCTAACTCAGTGTTGGACATTGTTCTAAAGAGTTAATTATGGAAGCTGAAAACCAGTCACTGTGCAGATTGCATTGATTATAACTTAGCTGTATTTTCTGTATGCAAATGAGATGATCAGAATTTAGGCCTGTATGAGAGTAGTCTTCCAAAATGCTTCTGTCAATATACTGAGCAGGACTATGCATTTAAGTTAGGCTAAGTCTTAACAAAAAAACTGTTCAAGGACATCTTCATGAATACCCAGAAAGCCATGGATCCACATTTATTCAGACCTGAACTGGTCAGAAAATATCCAGGTCAAAAGCAGATATGAAATCAGTGACACATGTATATTTCTAATAAGTATGTAAATGAAAGGAAAAAAGGGAAGGCATTGAATGTCAAGTGAAATAGTTGGGAACTGATAAGGGCTAAAGAAACCAGGGCTAATAGAGCTAAACATATTAAATACACACTGAAAATTAAGAAAAAGAAAACCAATATAACTCCGAAAATTAGCAGGGTATTAGAAGAATCTGCTCTTTATCCAGTGCTCCTTCATGTATTTATCAGTAACTTGAATGAAGATATAAAACTTGATCTTGAAAGAAAACTGATCAGTGCTATAAAATTCATTTTAACCCATCAGTAAGGAATGTAATGGGTGTGGAGACAAAGATCACAGCCTTTACCCCTGCATTATGGAAGGACTCGTTCTTAAAAGCTGTAGCTGACGGTGTAGTTCAGAAAATATGCTTTGTTAGAAAAACTAGTTTGAAGTGCCTGTCTTGACCTCTTTTACCTGAAATCACCCCTTTGGTTGTGCCAGTGTGCGTGTATGTCAGGTCACTCTGTAAAGCAGATCGGGGAGAAGATCTAAGCTCAAAACCAAAACAGACTTTTTATAATTCTCGTTAACACAATCATTTGCCTGATTCATTTTATGGCAATGCCTACCAGTTGTCTTAAAAGAAACAACAAGATCATGTAAGTACTGTAAAAAGCCCTCCACTTCCTGTGTCCGGCCTAGGACAGGAAAGGATGGGAAGACTCCTTGAGCTATTACAAAGTCTTTGATTACAGTGTACCTTTGCAATTATGTATTTCTTTCCTCTGATTTTTACTTAAATCAAAATCATTCCGTTCATGGGTAAAATCATAGGATCATAGAAACATTTAGGTTGGAAAAGACCCTTAAGATCATCGAGTCCAACCGTTAACCTAGCACTGCCAAGTCCACCATTAAACCATGTCCCTAAGCACCATGTCTACAAGTCCTTTAAATACCTCCAGGGATGGGGACTCAACCACTTCCCTGGGCAGCCTGTTCCAGTGCCTGACTACCCTTTCAGTGAAGAAGTTTTTCCTAATATCCAACCTAAACCTCCCCTGGCACAACTTGAGGCCATTTCCTCTAGTCCTATCACTTGTTACATGGGAGAAGAGACTGACCCCTCACTTCCCTACAACCTCCTTCCAGGTAGTTGTAGAGAGCAATAAGGTCTCCCCTCAGCCTCCTCTTCTCCAGGATAAACAACCCCAGTTCCCTCAGCCGCTCCTCATAAGACTTGGTCTCTAGACCCTTCACCAGCTTCGTTGCCCTTCTTTGGACACACTGCAGCACCTCAATGTCCTTCTTGTAGTGAGGGGCCCAAAACTAAACACAGTACTCGAGGTGTGGCCTCACCAGTGCAAAGTACAGGGGGACGATCACCTCCCTGGTCCTGCTGGCCACACTATTCCTGATACAAGCCAGGATGCTATTGGCCTTCTTGGCCACCTGGGCACACTGCTGGTTCCTATTCAGCCAGCTGTTGACCAGCACCCCCAGGTCCTTTTCCGCCAGGCAGCTCTCCAGCCACTCCTCCCCTAGTCTGTAGCATTGCATGGGGTTGTTGTGACCCAAGTGCAGGACCCGGCACTTAGCCTTGTTGAATCTCATACAGTTGGCCTTGGCCCATCGATCCAGCCTGTCCAGGTCCCTCTGTAGGGCCTTCCTACCCTCCAGCAGATCGACACTTCCATCCAACTTGGTGTTGTCTGCAAACTTCCTGAGGGTGCACTCAATTCCCTCGTCCAGATCATTGATAAAGATATTAAACAGGACTGGCCGCAATACTGAGCCCTGGGGAACACCACTTGTGACCGGTCACCAACTGGTTTTAACTCCATTCACCGCCACTCTTTGGGCCTGGCCATCAAGCCAGTTTTTTAATCCAGCGAAGAGTACACTCGTCCAAGCCATGAGTAGCCAGCTTCTCCAGGAGAATGCTGTGGGATAAAGTGTCAAAGGCCTTACTAAAGTCCAGGTCATAGTGGTGTAGCAGGTCGCTAACCATTTCCATTTGGATTATGTGGCCTTCATTCTGCTCCCTCTCTCTTCCTTCTTGAAGAATGTCCAGGCTTCCTGGACTCCCTTGCCATTCAGGACTGCTTCCCAAGGGACTCTGTCAACCAGGCCCCTAAACAGGCCAAAGTCTGCCCTCTGGAAGGAAAAGCATCTATAATGTTTCTGACATCATTTTTTCTGACCCTGGTCAGAAAACATGGAGGTCAAAAGGAGATATGAAATCAGTGATACATGTATATTAATTATGTTAATATGTGATACATGTATATTAATAATGTTATTAATATTATTAATATTAAGAATGTAAATGAAAGAAAAAATAAAAAAGGGAAGGCATTGAATAAAAATGTCAAGTCAGATAGCTGGGAACTGATAAGGTCTAAAGAAACCAGGTTTTATATGATAGATGGGTATTTTCCTGATATCAGTCTCATTTGTAGATAGTTGTATCATCTGTATTTTTTGTCTTATCCTGTTATGCTGGTTTTGGCTGGGGTAGAGTTAATTTTTTTCATAGTAGCTAGTATGGGGCTATGTTTTGGATTTGTGCTGGAAACAGTGTTGATAATACAGAGATGTTTTCATTATTGCTGAGCAGTGCTTACACAGAGTCAAGGCCTTTTCTGCTTGTCACACCACCCCACCAGCAAGTAGGCTGGGAGTGCACAAGAAATTGGGAGGGGATACAGCTGGGACAGCTGACCCCAACTGACCAAAGGGATATTCCATACCATATGATGTCGTGCTCAGCAATAAAAAACTGGGGGAAGAAGAAGGAAGGGGGGGACGTTCAGTGTGATGGCATTTTGTCTTCCCAAGTAACCGTTACGCGTGATGGAGCCCTGCTTTCCTGGGGATGGCTGAACACCTGCCTGCCAATGGGAAGTAGTGAATGAATTCCTTGCTTTGCTTTGCTTGCATGTGCAGCTTTTGCTTTACCTATTGAACTGTCTTTATCTCAACCCATGAGTTTTCTCACTTTTACCCTTCTGATTCTCTCCCCCATCCCACCAGGGGGGATATGAGTGAGCAGCTGTGTGGTGCTTAGTTGCTGGCTGGGGTTAAACCACGACACCTATTATTTATGAACCAAATTTTTTTCAGGACTCCAGGACCAGTCTCTCATTTCATTATCTTTGGCCTCCTTAGACTTGGGAGTTTAGAATAATGTGATCATGAGTTTCTTTGTGTATATATACAGTAACACAAGTGCAAGGGAGCCTCAGAATAGAAACATGATGACACAGCTGTTTTCTAGGAGTATCTGAAAGTGCTGTCAATTAGGTCTAACAAGGGAATATTTGTAAATAACAGTAGGGAAAAATGATGAACAGTTTACACAAGCTATACGTTTTGCACAAAAAGGAAAAAACCCATAACTCCCCCCTCTTCCCCAACAACTTTTAATCTGAATGAATTCACTGTTTTGTCTGGAGCTACTGAGATGCACTTTTTCAGACACAATGCAAGGATATATATGTTTTGTACTCTTCTGGAATGATTTCTGTATGTTCATGGACACTTAGTTCTGCTTCGGTGCAAGTCAGCAAGCTGTCTCAGCAGTTTGTATTTCAGTCTAGCCTCAAAGTGGAATCAGGCTACAGCTTCTCCAACACTCTTGCCATTTAAATTTTTTACACTTTAGCTTTTTGTGCTTATGTACAGCACGTGCTGTGTCTCAGTGAAACTTCTTTCCCTATAACGGAGGGGAAGAATATCTGGCACGCTTTAACTTAGAGTAAGAAATTACAGCGATATAAGGAACAGTAGGGTCTAAGGCTGCAGCAGCTCCATTGCCCTTTTTGGAACTGTCCGTTACTGCATGAATTCAGTGAACAGGAGTAGATCTATTTGTCATCACAGATGCCTGGTTTTCTCCCCCATTAATTCACAATGCAGCTGCATCCAGCTTTTAACCACTCCTTTAATGTGTCTTTGAGGTATAATACTTTTCAGAGTTCTTAATGTAAACCTCCAAATCAGAGTTACGGGGTCACAAGGCAACTTTTTTCTGCTGCTGCTTCTCTGTCACTATCCCCTAAGTGACTTTCATCCCAAAACACCTCCATAAAAGAGCAGCAGTGTCCATGCTAGCCGCCAACTTGAAACAAAACAACCTCACTCCTGAACCCTCTCCTTTTTCTCTGTTTACAAGGTTTTTTTATTGCAAAGGCATTAAGATTCAGTGAGCTTGTGATAAGGAAAACAAATGTTACAAAAAACTTGCTTCAACATATATATAAAAAATTGTCAAAAAGAGAAGGCACCATAATATTCATGGTCTGGGAGTAAGAAAGAATGTTGGTACAAGCATCTCCCTGAAGTGAGGAGGAGTGATGAAGGATACCCGTCAAAGTCCCTGAAGAGCAAAGGCATATGCAGAGTGCTGCAGTGCCCCCGTTGCTGTGGTTTAGTAGCAGTCCTTTAGGAGCTAAAGGGAGTGGTTGGTAATTTCTGTGCTGAGAGAGTTTGTATTTACAAACTTACATGTGAAAGTTCTTGCTGTGAGCTCATCACTAGCGGCTATTTTCGTACCCATCTCACCTATCCTGATTGCAAGGCTATCAAATTGCACAGAGTCATGTTGGAATTAGATTTGCTGAGGACAGTGATACAGAGGTGTCTGAGTTGGCTTTTCCCTTGCATTCCATTATGTGTTCCATACCCCCTAGGCAACCACCCTCCTCAGTCCAAAAGATGCGGTAGTGTTGACTCAGCTTGATGGGCTTTATGCCTGGACATGGGGACTGAGGCTCTTTTGGGGCAGCCCTGGAAGCAGCCTGGCAAGGTATTATTTGGGCTATTTAAAGAAAATCTGACATTTTCTGTGAAAAGATAAGGTTGCTTTTATTGCTGCTCTGTCTCTGAAATGGCACATAAAATTAATTTGTGTGGTCTCTAATTCCCCACAATTACAATATTTAAAAATTAATTTCATGCCTCTTGTTCATGCAATTTATACCATTTTGTTTTCTTGAACTTCTCTAGTTCTGTTGAAAAAAAGGAGCAAATTCCTTCCAGCTCAGCAAAGTGCATTTGCAACCTGCTGTCATTAAACAGCTAAAGCTGAAACATCATGGGGACTTTGCTGTCCCAGTCCCTGTCACTGTTCTCTTATTCTGCAGCTACAAAGAACATGTTGTTACATAACTAACATAATTTTTAGTGTCACAGCAGGCAGCTAGCTAAATGGAAACTGAAAACTGGGTTATTTTAGTTAGGAAAGAAAACGAATACATGAGATTATTCAGATCCACTTTATTTACAAATATAAAAGTTCTGTATTTTGAAGAGCTCTGAAGAGAAGTTGCTCTCAGCAGCAAAATTCTCACCAACTCCATTTGGGCAATAGAAAGTGTCATAGCTCAGGTGTCTCTCTTTCACTTCTTGTGTTTCTGTGAGTTCATTTACAGATTACAATCTTTATCTAAAAACTCTCTGGTAGAACTTTTGGCTATCATTTTTAAACACAGATGCTTAAAGTGGTTCTGGTGTGATCAATTCTAGGTCCTAATGAAATCAATGGGAACTGATGAGTGCTCAGTTCTTTTGAAAACCAGGCCATTTATATATAGGCGCCTAAATATGACACCCAATTTTGAAAAGCCTGACTTTAAGATCATATACCATCTTCCTCCTTTTGATATCTGGGTCCCTGCTGCAAGAAAGGGTAAGAAGGGTAATGAAGAAACAATTGTAATGAAAAGAAGACTTACCAGAGCAACCAGGAATATTTCCGTGTAGTTAATACCCTGTGATTATAAAAATAATTTTTAAAATCACTAAAAGCAAGTTTCCATTGAGGTAAAATTTCCTCTCCTGTATTTCCTCTGCTTTGTACTGAGAAGACAAAACAAAGTGAATGGCTACTCCTGTGCATCACTGATTGGTAATTATATTTGTAACAAAATAAAATTCAGATGGAAGATATAAACACAAAAAAACCCTGATGCCAGAACAATCCCTCTGTACAGATTTATTTTTTGCTTCTCATTTAGATAATGGAGATGCATTTGTGTACAAACATTTGTTCTCTGACTCTCCTACTTTCCACAATATCATGAAAGCAACTTTCCTTAAAAAATAGTTCCATTTTCCACCAATTTTTACAGAATGTATAGTGGTTTTACATTTTTCACTCAATATGCTGCAAAACAGAAAAGAGTTATGATCTGTTATCACAATAAAAGCTCTGCCAGATAATATAGTTAGAGGCTTTTGTAAAGCTCACAGTATCCTGAGGAACTCATTTCAGCCCTGCCATTAGCGTCCTCCTGAGGAAAGCATTCATAGCCTTCATGCCAGATTTTACTCGTGGTTACACAACTTTATGAAACTGCATATAACCAATTCAAGAAATTGAATACAAGATGAAGCATTAGAAACAATTATTTTTCACATCATGATCATAAGATTCCAAAAAGAATCCGTTTGGGATTTATGTCAGGTTTATGAGCCCACAGGGTTTGTGTTTCTAAGCTTATCAGGGTAATCATGAGAGTGACTTGCATTTTTCATGTTGTAGTTTGGGAAACGGTGGTATTTATTAACCTGATTTCCTGTAGCTTTGTTCTATGTATGTGTATATTTTCCTACATTTAGTAAGGTGTGATCTCTGAACCTTTTTTGGGGTGAGGACTTCTCCTTTATGGATTTGCTAGTATCTAATAATGTTTGAGCTGACTTTGTGGCCTTCCTCTTGGATAAGGAGGAGAGATGGGAGAGAAAAGGTGAACTCTCATCTCTTTCCAGCTAGCTTTTCCTGAAAGTTGTAGGAAATGGATATACTAAAACCTGCCCTTTTGTTCTCTTCTGTTGGATTTAATTGAAAAGTTGTATTGGGTCTGGCTGGGATGGAGTTAACTTTCCCCATAGCAGCCCTCATAGTGCTGTGCTTTGTATTGGTAGCTAGAAAGGTGTTGATAACACACCAGCGTTTTGGCTACCACTGAGCAGCACAGCATCAAGACATAGCCAGGACAGCTGACCCAAACTGACCAAATCGATATTCCATACCATATGACCTCGTGCTCAGCAATAAAAGCTAAGAGAAAGGAGGAGGGGAGGGGGGCATTTGTTATTAAGGTGTTTGTCTTCCAGAGCAACTACTACGCATACTGAAGCCCTACTTCCCAGGAAGTGGCTGGACATTGCCTGCTGATGGGAAGTAGAGAATAATATTTTTTTTTCCTTTGCTTCCACACGTGGCCTTTGCTTTTCTTTATTAAACTGCCTTTATTTCGACCCACAAGTTTTTCATCTTATTTCTCCCCCTGTCCTGCTGAGGAGGGGAAGTGATAGAGTGGCTTGGTGGGCATCTGGTGGCCAGCCAAGGTCAACCGACCACAAAAGTACAGTGACAAAGGGGCACTATAAGAGACTGACAGAAAAAATTACTCTTCCCCCTCCTTAAGAAATCAAGCTAAAGTGAAATTTGATTATCATATTATCACATGATTCTAGAAGTTGATGTTTTGAGAAAAAATGTTACACTGGATGAAGTTTTGAAGAAAAGGATGGAGAATGTTCTTTTCAAAGGCAGAAGTAATTTTTTTCCTTTTATGGCAGGAGGCAAATTTTGAGACTGAATCACAAATCTTTCCTGGGCTGAATCAGTATTATCTATTTAGAATCGTTAAGGTTGGAAAAGACTCTTAAGATCATCACGTCCAACCGTTAACCTAGCACTGCCAAGTCACCACTAAACCATGTCCCTAAGCACCATGTCTACAAGTCCTTTAAATACCTCCAGGGATGGGGACTCAACCACTTCCCTGGGCAGCCTGTTCCAGTGCCTGACTACCCTTTCAGTGAAGAAGTTTTTCCTAATATCCAACCTAAACCTCCCCTGGCACAACTTGAGGCCATTTCCTCTAGTCCTATCACTTGTTACATGGGAGAAGAGACTGACCCCTCACTTCCCTACAACCTCCTTCCAGGTAGTTGTAGAGAGCAATAAGGTCTCCCCCCAGCCTCCTCTTCTCCAAGCTAAACAACCCCAGTTCCCTCAGCCGCTCCTCATAAGACTTGCTCTCTAGACCCTTCACCAGCTTCATTGCCCTTCTCTGGACACACTCCAGCACCTCGATGTCCTTCTTGGAGTGAGGGGCCCAAAACTGAACACAGTACTCGAGGTGCAGCCTCACCAGTGCAAAGTACAGGGGGACGATCACTTCCCTGGTCCTGCTGGCCACACTATTTCTGATACAAGCCAGGATGCTATTGGTCTTCTTGGCCACCTGGGCACACTGCCAGGCTCATATTCAGCCGGCTGTTGACCAACTAAAAGCTGAGCCTACCTGTAGGTCAGGTTAGGATGGGCTTACTTGTAACAGCCATTTGCTCACTCCCCCTCCCTAGTGGGATGGGGGAGAGAATTGAAAGGGTAAAAGTCAGAAAACTCATGGGTTGAGATAAGAACAGTTTAATAACTGAAATAAAATAAAATAGAAAAGTAGTAATAGCAGTAATAATAATAATAATATAATAAGAATACAATAATAATATACAAAGTAAGTGATACATTCAATTGCTCACCACCCACCGACTGATGCCCAGCACGTCCCCAAGCAGCGATCGCTGCCCCCCGGCTAACTCCCCCAGTTTATGTACTGAGCATGATGTCATATGGTATGGAATAGCCCTTTGGCCAGTCTGGTTCAGCTGTCCTGGCTGTGCCCCCTCCCAGCTTCTTGTGCACCTGGCAGAGCATGGGAAGCTGAAAAAGTCCTTGACTGATGTAAGCACTACTTAGCAACAACTAAGTTGCTAACTTAGTTGTTGCTAACTAACAGTGTGTTATCAACATTATTCTCATCCTAAATCCAAAACACAGCACTATACCAGCTACTAGGAAGAAAAATCAACTTTATCCCAGCTGAAACCAGGACATGGACAGAGAATCCTGAAATTGTTACAGCTGGTTCTACAAAATAGCAAAATAGGCCTTTAGCCACATATCAAACATCAGGTATCTTTGTGTGCTCTGCCATTATGTCTCAGCAGATTACTAGGTATCTCCGGAGCAGTGAATCTAGATCTGGGACATTGGCTGCTGCTCAGGTGGGACAGCTTGCTCACTAACTCTTCGTGTGCTCTGCAGGAAGAATTAAGAAAACCTGTGTTTATTTCTATCCTCTGATATTCCCTTTCCCAATCAGAAAATGTATTGATATTGCTAAATGCTCCTGCCTACTACCACCAATCCTTGAAAATCTTATTTAGAGGGGCCTAGCTTGACTCCTCATGTATTTTACCCCATCCTGTCTTACTGTACCAATGTTTTTAGTAGGCACTCCATGGTTGTTATAGGCATTCGTTGTTTAGTACATGCCAATTTGCAAGATTCACATGCGAACTGTTGCATTGCCTTCGGTTGGTTCTCAGTTTGGTCTGAGTGTGGATCCCCTCAAGAGTGATAAGGAAGAGTTTATATATAAGAAAGCCCACAAAACTTATAACAGTTTTTTTTTCTGTTTTTATGCAGAAGGAGAAATTCCATTTTGAATTTCTGGTGTGATCAGTGCCATGGGATCTCAGAGTATAGGCACTGAAGAACTAAACAAAATGCATAAAATGTTTTAAATATTCAGAAGGGAAGGGGAGGTGGCTAAGAGCACTGCTTCAGAAACCATTACTCAGTGTGATTACTGTGCTATGTAGCCTTTACAGAGCAGAAGGGACAAACAGCATGCTAAGCAGATCTACATGGGATTTAACTGGGACCACTGTATAACTTTCTGGGCAGACTGAAAAATATAACAGGTTGGGAACATGGTGGAGATAGGCTGGCCTAGATTGTCCCCGATTTGTAAAAAATTCACTTTGTGTAAATGAAGGCAGTAATTCTTAAGGGAAAAAAACAACAACCTCTAAACAGTTTTTTTATAAGAAAGAAAGTTAATAAGCAAAATATCAAGGAGAGGTACTCATTTGTTTTGTATTTTTAGGCCCTTCTGTAACTCAATGAAGTCAGCTCAACAAACTCTTTGTTATTGAACATTATTTCAAATGTAGTTTTCCCTCTGTCAGAGTAATTTTAATTGTTCTTAACTGTTCTCTTTCCATGCAGGGGAAAAGTAACCTAAGAGAATACAGCAGAGAGGGGTTATTTCCAAGTAGATGATTAAACCATTCCACTAGAAAATCAAATTAGATTGGAATGAAATACAGCTATGGAAATGCTATTACTTTGGTGAATTGTATGCGGGGACCCTCATACAAGGGCGTAATAGGATTTGCAGGATCTAGGTGCAGAAGTACTAACTTCAGAGAAGAGAAATAATGTAATTGAGGAGGCTCTCTGGATTGGTAGATGATGTAAAGCAGAGAGTCCTCCACTGAAATATAACAGAGTGAGCTAAAACCAGGATGGATCTATGTTTTGACAGGTGACAAGATAACTTTCCAGTGATGCCAACCTAACTATACAAAGTTAAAATGATGGACAGACCCTTGTTTGGCTGGTTGGGTTTTTTTCCCACTGAGTCAAGACAACTGCTAATATGCTTAAAATAAGGTACTTGCCAAGTGCTTTCCTGGATTAGGACCAGGGAACCCACTCAGCATTTTGCAGGACTGATCTCCCATATAGTCTGTGAAAAATCCAGTATTTCTAGGGACTATCAGTTTACTAGCCTTTTTTTTCCTTTTTTTTTTTTTGCAGTATCGTGATTAATAGGATTTTATTCCATTAATGTTGTTGTATCATCTAAATGCTTAATAATATAATGTGAAGATTCCACAGTCCACATTTGCATTGACATTAGTACTTTAAAGACTTAAATCTTCTCTCTCATGCTTATGTTTCTAGTTCCTATAGATTTCTAAGGGAAATGTTGAACTTTGGAAAAATCCAATACACTGTTTCTGAACAGTGCTTTCTAAATAATCCATACAATTTCACAGATTCTTCAAACCTTACAGACATTCTGGTAACATCTTTGAATTACTTGAGCGTGGAGATGAGTGGGTGTGCTCAACAGAGAGTAGGAAGCTGAGAAAAAAATCCTGCTATGTGGAACATGTTAAATGACTTGTCTGGTTTTCTTGTAGTTTGCACTGAATAGACTCTGCCACTTTTGCACTTAGATGGTTGGGGTTTTTTTAAGATTGTATCCAGTATAACTGAATGATTACTATGACATGATGATCCAATATGACTGAAAAATCAGGTAGACTATGATAAAATCAGGTAGACTATGATAGGTAATCTAATCTATGATAAAATCACTCAGAATCTTAAAAACAGCCTTTCTTGCTCCTGTGGTATTTGTGAAAGTGTTATCACGATATTTCATAGAGGTGGTGGCAGGTTGGACTGAGAGTGGCACTGCCCTGTTGGTGTCTGACAAAGGAGGCAGGGTTGAGAGAGAGACCAATAACTGCACATTTCCTAGTGATGCCAAACTAACTATACAAGGTTAAAATGATAGACAGGCCCCTGTTTGTTTGGTTGGTTGTTTTTTTTTGCACTGAGTCAAAGCAACTGCTCATGTGCTTAAAAATAAGGTACTTGCTAAGTGCTTTCCTGGATTAGGCAGAAAAAACTCATGCCACTTCACCTGCAAATGTGTATTTTGTTACTGAACAAGTTAATATATTAATTTCTGGCTTGGTGAGGTGCTGGGGTACTGTTGTGGGGTGGGTCCGTACCATGTTCACAGAAGGTGGTGAGGCATTTCCATTGCTAAGGCAGCCTGATCAAAATGTTTTTGTGAGTGTGGTCAGTTTGGTCATTCTGAGTTTGCAGTGAAAAACAATAGCAAGAATTTTTCTTGTGCATATATTATATTTGCTGTAGAATTTTCTATACAAAATCTGCCTGAAAAATGAAGCAATCCTTATATGTAATCGGTGATGTATGGTACATTCAAGGCTCCTTTAGGTAGCAGTGCACTTTTGATCAATTAACTGTGTCTGAAAGTAGCCCTAAATAGATTAATACACTTTTCTATCCACAGTCTTTCCAGAATAACACCAATATATCCCTCATTGACAAAAACTAACAAGCAAGGAGGAAAACATAACAAAAGAACACAAAGCAACCCAAGAATTAAAAACTGAAATGAGTAAGTAAATGCTGTGGTTGACTTCCCCTTCGGCTTCACGCTGCTGCCGAGGAATCCTCCCACCTGGCCCATCTTTTGTTGGACTGGAGGAAATGAAATGCAAACTGAAGCGTGTGAAATGGAGTTTGACACATCTGATACAGGCAATTAATGTGATTCTTAGTTTTCCACTGTTTTGGTAAGGTAGGAGTTTTGAGGCAGGAGGAGCCTCAAATAATTTTCCCCCAATTATTTATTTCCTTCTAATATATGCATTACTTATTTTGTAATTATCTGGGAGAGCCAGTTACTTTAGAGTTACTGGCTGAAACAGAGAAAGAACTTAATTTCATGGTGTTTCTGGAATTAGCATATGCCCTACTGTCAGGCTGGCAAAACTGAATTGCATTAACCTTCTTTAATACATATTTTTATTCCTAGGAATGCAGTTAGGGAAAATAAACCTAATTCAGAATATTTGAGCTGTCAAAAATTCAAATTCATAAGCTTATGAATACCCCTAGGTGGTACTACATGCTTTTTTTGTTCAAAAGTAAATCAAATACTTTATATGTAAATAAAAGAAAAATCTTAACAGCTTAATACACATGATGATTTCTAAAATGTCAATTGTATAATAGATTCCATATTTTCTCTAATGAAGGTGGCTAACAATTTTTTTTATAACTCATGGAATAAAACCATTCTTGTGTGAGGATTGCCTGATATTATACTAGAGTTTATTTAGAATTTTGTTGTGAAAAATATGTACAAGGACTTGAGTACAGATTTTTCTTTAAAAAAGTATAATCATTTCACTAAAATATGTTTGTATTTTTTTATTTAGATTTTAACATGTTTTAAAACTTCCCTGGTAAAGCCATGCCAACGGTGAGAGAAGAAACAAACAGGAGTGGACTGGGTCTGAATGGTTGACCTGTTTGATAAGAATATAGGTTCTTTCTTACAATAAAATTCAGATATAATGAACTGAAAACATTATAAAGAAATGGTGGTTTTTCTACATCAGGTGACAGCCATGTGTCTCAAGATACTCATGAGTTAACACATTCAGCAGGATTTGAAGAAATGTAGACTTTTTAAAGGCAGATAACAGGAGTTATGCAAGACAAGGTTAGTCATGCTATATTAAAATCGATAGGAAATAAGCAAGCTGTTAAACTGTTAATCTAGAATAAATTATCCCAATTTTGTTTTTATTTGCTTATGTATTTCTTTACATCCATATTTAGGCTTTTTTAGCACATCGTGAGTGGATTAATCCTTTCTGTCACTGTTGGTGACTGGCCAGGGTTGCAGTATGTTAATTACTATGTTCTTTTACATCTGTTGACTAGTTTTAATGAGGAACTATCCTAAAATATAAAATCTGGGCAAGACTGCCCTGTGGGTTTGTGTAGAGATAGATGACCCCTGCAAGCCTGCGTCAGCTTTGCACACAGTGCAAACACAGAGCAATGCAGCACCGGGGCATCACTTCGTGAGTATCCAGACTGGCTCATTACTCACATCTTTGTGGCATAGGGTCTAGGTGTCAAAAGAGTCTGTCTAGGGAGCAGAGGAGCTACATCTGTTATTTCCTACCCTCTCCATCCCCTGCAACCAGGGACAAATCCCCTTGCAGCTTGGTGCAGCCCGAGTGGCACTCCTTCGAGTCTCTTACTGTGGGGAACAAAGATCCTGCTGGAGCTTGGAGAGTGGAGAGCAACAAACCCAACTACTGCAGTAAAATAACCTAGAAAAACCTCTGTAAGGATATTTAGGTGCTGAGACTAGAATGTGAGTCTTCCCAGGTGTCTTTTAAATTCAGTGGAACAGAGAGACTCTTACAGAGGGCAGTTTCCATCATGCAGGTTTCCTGCTCTAGCAACACGACAGGATTTTTCTGTTGTGAGTGCCCAGCTGGCTCATTTAATGAGAAAGGCAGGAAGCTTAGGGTTGGTCTGCGTTTGCGATACAACAGGAGATACAGATGAGAGAAGTCTTCTCTGGTTCTTTCTCTTGGCTTTTTGTACAGAGGTGTCCTCCATATGAATAGTCATTATCACTGCACTCTAATTGGTAAATGATATATACAGGTATAGGTCTCTATATATTTACATGTAGGCTTTACAGTGTGATCACAAATATCAACTATATTAATAAGCTTCAAAAGGTAAAGCATGACAGCTGAGCTGCTAGTGAAACCAAAGAGGAATCTCTGTGGTAGCATTTCTTAGCGCTCATTAGTAGTGGTGATACCTGGGCCATTGCCGAAGTAGCACTGGAGAAGGTGGCTTCAGTCCTGTTGGCTTTGGGATAATTGTTTCTGGTGTAGAAGAACTGAAGTAACCAAAGCTGAAAAACACAAAAAAACCTTTAACTGTGTCCTAATATGGTTAATATTAGTCACAAGTCACAAAGCACTTTTACAACTAATGCAGTGTTTCAAAATAGTGTATGTAGGACCTTTGTCACACAAATGCAGTAATGGAAAAATAAGTCTGAAAGCTGAAGTGATTGGGGGGAAAAAAAAAAGCATCCAAAAGCCTACTGGATTAAAATGAAATAGGCTATGTGTTGGAGGAGAACAAAATGTTCAGACATCCTGGGTGTTCATTTTGTGCATTAAGCTGCATGGTATTTTTTCTGAATCCTTAATTAGCCAGGTCTAGGTGATGTTGCAAGTTGCTTAGCAGGGCAGTTTTTGTACTTTTTTCAAAGTTGGTGTAAAATTAGTAATAATAATAATACAAGGAAAGTTTATAATGGAGCTGTGCATGTTCTCTGTGCTGTTTTTCAGTACTTGATGTTTTAGGCTGTAATTTAACTCTAGATTTCTGTACACAAATTTAACAGCAGTAATGTCCCTTTCCTCTCACATTTTCCTGCTAAATAGTGTTTAAGTCCACAGCCCATATAAAACAGTATCAGTGTATTTTCTCTTAGGTCATCAGGTAAAGAAAGATACAAGAGTAGTAAATACCCACATGACAGTAGTCTTCAATTGGTTAGATAAGATTGAGTCTCCACATTAATCCTATGTAAACTGCAAAAGATATAAAATCTAATAATTTGTCCCTAGTTTGCTTTTCAGAAAAGAGCGTGTTCAGCAGCATGGCCAATTTTACTGCTACAGATAAAATAAAAGAAAGAAGAACATGTAATACAGACTGATGTACTGTTGCTGTCTGGTGATAACAGAGATGTGCATGTTCTCAGTGCCAGGAGTAGAGACATGCAAATAAAACTTGAACTTACATTTATTTTGATGTAGAAGATATATGAAGAAATGTTAATGGATCCTTTTGCTATTTCAGGCATAAAACCAAAACGTACAAAATTTGATAAAACAGGGAATAATACTTGAAATGAACTAAAGTCCATATGAACCACACCTCTTATGTTTCTGCTATCTTTACCACACAGTTGTCTCTCCCTCTTTTCTGTCTGTTGGATTTATCCCTTCCAAATCCTTTCTTCTCTAACGGTCGGGACATACTAACTGCCATTTAATTTAAATCAGCCACAAGAGGACAGGGAAAATTAAGTGAAATCCTGGATCCATTGAAGGCAATACCAAACTCCTACTGACTTCTGGGAGACAAGGATTTCCCTAGGATATCTGAAGATATATACATCCTCTGAAGGAGCTCTGTACATTCTTAAGTACAGAGCTTTTTGAAAGTGAAGAAAAACGGGGCGGGGGGAAAGAATTGTATGTTGAGCGTGGAATCAGTTGGTGCTGCATTTCTAAACAGCATTTGGGGGTGAAACTGTTGAGGAGAGTGTGGCTAAGGTAGAAGATGGGGTTTTGATGGCTTAAGAGCTTAAGGCATGTATCAAAAGCCCAATGTTACTTCTAGTAGGTCTGCACACATCACTGTCATATGTCATCTGTATATATTTATGTATGCATATATATACACATACAGATGATACCACATATATGTTAGTACATTATATCCAGCATCAGGAAACAAATTGCACACTGTTTTCCCATTTTAACAGTTGTACTTGAATGAAGAGAAAAGATCTAACAGTACACTAATGGAATAACATTCTGCTTGTAGCTGACAGGGAAATACTGAGAGAACAGATAATTGTTCTATAATTGTGCTTCTTCAGAAGGGAAGAATCAATAATCAATGAAATGTAAAGGGAAGACAAAACAATTGAGAGGAAAACTAAAAAGTTTGAAAGGAAGATGTTGGAGAGACCTGATTATGATTTAAAGAGGATTTAGTCTGTGATTACAAAACCTTTTGAAAATAATGACGCACTTAGCTGGTTAGTTATTTTGTTTTTACTTTCAGAGCTAACATTCACTTTACTGTTACCCTGATGCAATGAACTCCTTAGTTCTTGGAAAAAAAAAGCGTACTTAATTATTTATGCTCTTTTATATAAATAATATTTATCACTGTTTCTTAAGGCCTCTTGTGCACCCTCAGCAAGTTTGCAGATGACACCAAGCTGAGTAGTGCAGTTGACACACCTGAGGGATGGGATGCCATCCAGAGGGACCTGGACAAGCTTGAGAAGTGGGCCTGTGTGAACCTCATGAGGTTCAACAAGGACAAGTGCAAGGTCCTGCACCTGGGTTGGGGCAATCCCCGGTATCAATACAGGCTGGGGGATGAAGGGATCGAGAGCAGCCCTGAGGAGATGGACTTGGGGGTACTGGTGGATGAAAAACTGGACATGAGCCGGCAATGTGCTCTCGCAGCCCAGAAATCCAACCATATCCTGGGCTGCATCAAAAGAAGCGTGGCCAGCAGGTCAAGGGAGGTAATTCTGCCCCTCTGCTCTGCTCTGGTGAGACCCCACCTGGAGTACTGCATCCAGCTCTGGGGTCCTCAGTAAAGAAAGGACATGGACCTGTTGGAGCAGGTCCAGAGGAGGGCCACGAAGATGATCAGAGGGATGGAACACCTCTCCTATGAGGACAGGCTGAGAGAGTTGGGGTTGTTCATCCTGGAGAAGAGAAGGCTGCGGGGAGACCTTATTGCAGCCTTTCAATACTTAAAGGGGGCCTACAAGCAAGATGGGGATAGTCTTTTTAGCAAGGCCTGCTGAGACAGGACAAGGGGTAATGGTTTTAAACTAAAGGAGGGTAGATTCAGACTGAACTCAAGGAAAAAATTTTTCACGATGAGGGTAGTGAAACACTGGAACAGGTTGCCCAGAGAGGTGGTAGATGCCATTCAAGGACAGGCTAGATGGGGCTCTGAGCAACCTGATCTAGTTGAAGATGTCCCTGCTCATTGCAGGGGGGTTGGACTAGATGGCCTTTAAAGGTCCCTTCCATCCCAAAGCATTTTATGATTCTATGATTCTTTCAGTTTTCCGCATGATAACTGTAATGACACCAAGCGCTCACACTCCATAATCTCAGGGGAGTAAAGGGTATGAGCATTAAATGCAAGAAATATACCACCTCCTTGTGCTAGGTGCGCAGGAAAGGGTGTAGCAACCCCCAGAGGGGTCCTCTGTCTGCTGTGCAGCCACTCTTCGTCCAGACAGCCGGTGGGGAGCCAGGGACGAGCTGTAGTGTCCGTGTTTCCTGCTTTTGAACAATAAGCAGTTCTGCAATTTAGTATTGTAAAAATGCATGAGTGAGCAGAATAAGTGGAGGTCTTGTGCAGAGCACAGTCTGAACATTTAACATGAGGCACATTAAAAAAAGTAAGACAACCTCTTTATTTTTAATGTGTTTATTCCAGAAATAGAAGTCAGATAGTAGCAGGTCAGACCATAAAGGATTTCCCAGAATGATCATGATTATGGGTTGGGTTTTTTATCTTCTTCTTCTATTTAGCAGTGAAAACTATGACATTTTAATATCTAGAAAACATGTGGGTGACCCAGGAATGACTATTATTTGTTCTAGGCATCAGACAGGGAAGAAAAAACTGTATTTGGCAGGTTGATTTATAAAAAATGGCAGTTGTTTATTGCTGCTTCTGGGGCTGGAAATATTAGAGCAAGTTCCAGGCAGATGGACTAGCCAAGTGACAGGGTCATTTGGGCAGGTGATAAATTGTCCAGAGTAATTTCAAAATTGTGCTTCAGGGAATACTGCCTGGTAGAGAATTGAGTAAGTGCTACTCCACATTCAGCAGTCTTTCAGAAAACTCCCTGCAGCCTGTTTTCTTTGCTTATGGCCTATCTCTGCAGGGCAAGGACTGGGTAAGCAAATAGTTTTCACAGCTCTGTAAAACCACGGCTTCTCCTTCCTTCTCTCCTACCCTTTTCCCTTCCTCAAGTGATGCCACACATGTGCACACCCCGTAGGCACACAACAGTTATGTATCTGGAAAAGTATTTGGAGATAAAGCCGTATCTGGCTTGAGGGATGGGGTTGCTCAGGAGCTCCTCATATTTTATTTTCACTGCCTCATTAGGAGTAAGAGGGGCTGGTAAACAAGGAGGTCTGCTGCTGTCCCCACACAGATGCTTCAAGACGCTGCGATACTCTCTGTGTAAAGGACTCAGCTTACGTGCCCAATCATGGCACGTGGGCAAACCTAGTCAGCTGGAAAAAAATGGCAAATAACAAATGTCCTGGTGTTATTAACATATTAGACGACGTCAGAAGAGGCGGATTGGGAATGGGCAGCCTGCAGCTCTGATTGTGGTAGGTCGGTGCTCCTCCCAGCACTCACCGCCTTTTTGCTTGGGGACGTGCTTCAGCATTGCTGGTTTTTCCATCCTTATTGACCACGTGTGAGATGCCGTCACTCAGTTATCTCATGATGGCACTACCCAAATGGCGTGCAGTCTCGCTGAGCTAATTTCTGCACATGCTGATTTGTTTTTTGCATATACTGGTTATAATTGCTCTCTTCCCTCCCACCACCTCTGCGTTTTTTATCGTTCTCTTCCTGGGTTATTAGCTCTACCATGTGCAAACTAGGCCTTCTGAAACATTCGAAGCACCTAGTGCTTAGCTGGTTTTGCCAAACTCAATTATAAAAATAACTCTCCACTTCACTGTCACTCTGCAATTACATACTGTTCTTCCTATTCAGTCTCCATCACAGCACTGTCCCAGAGATGCGAACTGCAGCACTAAGAGCACACAGGATAAACATTTCCAGGATTTGGCCTTCTGCAAACAAAGGATTTCTGTAATTTAGGACTAAGTTAGTAAAAGTAAGATGATTGAAATATCGTTGCAAATTTGCAAACTCTTCCAATTTTATTGTAGGCCTTACAGTATTGCTTTTCTCTCTAAGTCCCAGTTCCTGAAGTTGTGTGACTTTGTAAACATCTCAGATTTATTACTATTTCCTTTTCTTACAGCTATTTTTATCCTCCCACCAATTTCTGAGGGAAGTTTGATAGGCATGCAAATATGAACAACCCAAAGCCTATTTTTAAATGAATCTCAAGTTTTATGGGGTCGCCTAAATCACAATTATATTTGCTTGGAGTTGGCAATATTGCCACAATGTGGTAGTTGAAATACTAACCTTTTAATGGCAGCCATTGGATACAATCACTCTGAAAAAGGATGGACAGTTACTTTCTCTAAATTTTCTGGATGTTTTTTGGATGTAATGTTCATGTTCTCTGTGGGACTGTATGAAGAAAAAAGAAAAATAAAAGAGGATATGGCACAGGGACAGAGTATAGAAAAATTAGAACATTTGGAATGGATGGACTGAAAATGTACTGCAGGGATACTCTGGGGAACAAGAATAAGAGAAAACACAGAAACCAGAGGGAAATTCTGGTCTACTTACTGAAAGTAAATAATTTTCCTCCAGATATTTAGTAACAAAAGAGTCTGCCTTTAAAAATGCAAGTGAGTCAAAATCTCAACACCAATTTGGAATCACTTATAATCCACAAAAAGAAAGTAAGGATACGTTTTTCTTCTCAAAAACCCCACATGATTCTGCTTTAGCAGTCTGTCTTTTGTTTTAAATGTGAGCTATACATAGGAAGCAGAAAAGGAAAACGTCAGGAGGTTAGAGCTGTACAAAATAAGGGCTAGACAGAAACAGACTGACAGAGAAAGCAAGCAGTAGAGTGCAACCTGTATTGTAGAGGAACATGTTCAAAGGACAAGAAAAACCTCTGTCTTTTAACAGCAATGTAAAGCGAATGGAAGATAAAGCTATTAAATGTCCCAAAGGAGATGTCCCAAAGTTTTCCTTCTGTTCAAGGAAGAATAAAAAAAAGCAGGGGTACATGGGATAATTGAGGCTTTCAATGAAGAAGAGTATGTTTGCTTCAAGTTCTTAGACTCAAGTTTTGCTTCACTATGTGTCCTCTTCAGTGGGTGCCAATTATTTGGCTGTCATATATGAGTTATGCTTTTCCTCAATAGCCAGTTTGATTCCAGCTGGATTGTGGAGTCAGCTTCAGCGTCAGCAGACAGAGAAAGCAGAAACAGGAGACTGGAAAAAGGCTGTGTGGGGGCAAGCGTATACTAAATCCACTTAGAAGCCAACAGATGAATGCGGCCTGTTCATAAGAAAATGTGAAATGAAAGATGTTTTTGCTTTGCACAGTTGACAAACATGAATATTGCTCAGTGTTGCACAGGTGGGAGGAACAGGCTGTACCCATGATCTCCATGCAACGCTGACCACCCTCAGTGGAGCAGTTCCTGTAGGGCCAGGCGTCTTGCAGATTAAAAGGACAGTATTTCATAGAGACAGACCCGCAAAGAGAAAGCAGAAGACAAAATGAAATCCCCATGTGCAGTCCTTGAGTCACAATAACCTTATGAAACTAAAAAGAAGACATTTTTAGGCTTGAAAAGAAGAGGCACTGTTATACATCTTGGAAAGAGCAAGGGTTATCATTATACAGGAGAAAAGAGAAAACCAAGCCACTGACCACAGCATTGAATCGTAGTCTGTGATGTCAAGGAAGAGATAATGCTAGCACCAGCCTGCACTGACTACCGTGCTGTGGGAGTGTTTTAATTGCTGGTATGGTTGTAACAGGTACAGTCTGGAGATGGGAGTCAAACAGTAAAAGGTAGCATTAAATGCTCTTGAGAACAGACAAAATTCTGTCACTTTTGCTTTTGTGAATAATAAGCCATAAGAAAGCATAATAAGAAGGTGACTAATGAATTAATCTATATGACTGCAACCTATATTACTGAGCCTTCAGCAAAGTGGTCCGAGAGTAGGATATCACCCAAAAAAGCTCACTGATTGTCGCCAAACCTGTAAGTAAAGGCCCTTTACAGAACACAGTATGGATTAGCTCTGTGGAGCAACATGCAGTCGAGTTTTCTGACATACATTTGCATCTATAGCAAAAGGCTGCAGACAATCCAACAGACAAACCCCTGGCAGTAAATCACTGAACGATTGCAAGGAATGAGTTCACAGAAGGTTGTTCCTAGTACCAAGTGCAGGATGGAATGCAATACTATTCTGAAGGAGATCTGTCAATAGCGTTAGGTAGCAGAAATGTTGATACACTAAATCAAAATACATGAGAGGACAGAGGTATTCCTGGGACAAATAAGGAGGTATATTGTCTACCACAACGTGAATGGCCATTGAAGGCATACACAGAAACAGCAGTAATTGTGCAAAAGGTGTTTACTTGTATAGTGTTCAACAACAGATCACTCAAGACCCATCAACCTCATAAAATCTGAATGCAATGATAAAATGTTCAGATCAAACTTCTGAGGATAGACAATAGATGATCAACTGTGATGACTCCAATTTCAGCAAAAGCTGCAGTAGGGAACTGAAGCCACCCTCTGCAAAGTGCAACCTGGTGGATATTCTGTACTTAGAAAATGGGGCAAAATATTCTGCAGCAAAGTATAAGTGATTTATAGCCAAAGGGCAATTTGAGAACAAGACATCTTCATCAGATCATCTAGAAAATAATAGAAAGCCAGTGCTAAGACAGCCAAGAAAGTAAAGGCAAAGAGACAAGTACAGATTCGTATCTGGAAATGCTGGGTCATCATGGTACACCCTCAGCAGGAATAAACCTAACGTGGTGATTGCTAGGCTGGGGGCAACCTTCCTAGGAGTGACGGCGTGCTGTGTCCCAACAGAGATGCTGGACAAGGCTGGTTAGGTAGGCAGCTCGCTGCACAAATGGATTGGGACAAAGAGCACACAGGAGCACCTCCGTGCTCAGTGATTGAGTGGCATAGAAAGCGCTGACAAAATTAATGTGCGGGAGAGCGTGAGGCAAGAGGAAGGGTGTTGTATTGGGCTGGCCAGAGGCTTGGTGTACATCCTGCACTTCTTTTACTGGTGTGCTAGAAAAAGTGCAAGAATGATACAAAAGAAAAAAAAACATTGGGGGTAGTGGTGGCGGTGATGTAGGAATATTCATTTAGCACAAAATTACATGGTATTGTTATTTTTCAGTGGAGTTGGAAAGCTTGCCAGGCTTACCACATCTTTGTGTAGTTTATGATTTGCTGTTGATGAGTTTTAGTAAATAATTATTCCAGTTATATTACTCACATTTAGTGTATGTTTCAAATTCATAGGCTGACATGTGTCATTTATAAAGCAATCTGTCTTGTTCCATTATTCATATGGCAAACTATAGCTAGGCATTGTGTTTAACGAGGTACTAGTTAAAAAAATATATATTACTAAATGTAAACTCTTCTTGGAGAGACTATATAATAGTAAGTACTGTGAGAGATACCATGGCTTTACACATTAGGCTTCCTGTGCACTAACAATTTTCTTTTTAAAAATACCTTACCATAGTAAAATAACCATGTTAAAATATAACTAATTAATTAATATTAATTTATTTGTTCAAAAAATAATGTGAAAAACTCAGTCCAGGCACAATGTCCCCTCATCAGCTCTTCATTGTTATGACTGATAGCATTAAAACACAAAGTCCAAAACAATTGTGTACTGAATCCTGAAAAATTTTACCTATCAGAAGCAAGTATTATGTTAAATAATATTTTGGAAATAGGCAAAAAAAAAGAACCCAAATAGGAGCATAGAACAACACTTCTTTCTTATTACTGTAGTTCCTCTTTTCTGATATTACTTGTATGCCTTTTTTGTCTTTTTTTTTTTCAATCATCTCTCACTTTTTCATAGACTATCCATAGAGATCTGTAGAGACTTTTGAGTATTCAGAACTGTGTGCAAATTATGTTTGTGGACATGCAAGGATACACTCACTTTTCATAATAATGATAGTCACGTATTTACCAAATGTTGAACACAGTTACAAAAACAGAATAATTTAGCATCTGAAACTTCTGCTCAAGGTAGTTTTATGTACTAAACCAAGCAAACATAATATTTTAGAAGAGAGGGCATTGTATGCAAATCTCCAAAGTAATTATTTTGAACTGGTAATATTTTTCTGACTACATGGAGTTTTTAGCAGGCAACTGAATTCTTAATTTCTGCTGGCAAACTTTGAAGTGATTATTAAGACTACTATTCTGGTGTGTTCTTTCTACCTGCTCAGGCATCAGTTCTTTTTTTGTATTTAACTTTTAAAATCCCAAAAGAAGTCCTTTATGTGATTTTGATTGACAGTAAGATTTTAACTGTAGGCTTAATTTGCACTTTCCGGAAAAAAGTTTTTTGTAATGCAGTTCAATTAGCCATATAATTTTAAAAATCATTTATCAATATTGTGAAACAGCGACTTAGACCTCAAATCATTGATATGTAATTAGCATAATAATTTATTCATATATATACTTTTAGATGCTATTCCTTTGATTTTTTAAGTGTGTGTGTGTGATTATGTGGCTTTATCATGTTTGCTATTACCAAGATTACCAAGATTTTCATAGGAATAAATTAATTTTCTGTGTTTTGGGCTTTAAGAATCCAACTGATGAAGAGTACTGACTTTAACACAGTATTGTGCACTAATCTTCTGCCTTGACTTGTACTGACAATCCTTGATATAACTAAAATCTTATTTTTTTTATAAGGATTGACCTATGAACTCTTCTTTTAGATTACTATAAAAAGCAAAATT